>NW_022703685.1:0-7186 GCF_011630105.1 Anneissia japonica | reverse complement strand
TAGGCACCCTACCATTCTCAAAAAGAAAGTCCCAAATTGTAGAGTTCCAAAGTTTGGGCTTTCGTTCAAGGCTAGCAAGGCCTAATTGGCCAAAACTTGATGCAGACATTTCTACATTTTTTGTTTTCAACATTTCTGTTTTCCCATATGTAAAAAGTCACAGAATAATACTTGACAATAACAATGAATGGAAATGGAAAGCATAGCCCCGACAGATAGACATGAAGTGGGAATTATTCATCACATTATTCCATTTTGTCAGAAACCATTATTGTAGGTACAGTACATCATAAATTATGTGCATTCAGATCAACTGCTAATAATTACATTTTTAAAATTTGGTTTTAAAGCCTGTTTTATATTGTCTGTAATTTTTAGTTTTCATAATACTGTAGATGTAATTATATGTTTGCTAATTGATATAATAAAAGTAAATATATCCTTTTATTTTCTGTTTGGATATTAAAATACAGGTATTTGATAATATGGTCTGTCCAAATATGAAAAGGCATACTGTACAACAAAATGTGTAGGTGTAATTTCTTATGTAGATTCAAACTACAGCATTGGTGTTGCATGTAAATATGGTTTTTTTAACCCCAGTTTCAATATGCATTTGATTTTTAGTTTTCACATTTAATACAGCTTGAGGATATTTCCCACACGATTAAAATTGTAACGGTATTGGTTTGGTCTACAGGAGTTCATGTTTCGTACAGGTCATTCCATTCATAGAAAAAGCCTGTCATTAGCCATAGCCTAGGTCAATACTAACTCCGGCTATATAAAATTGATTACAGAAGATTGAAAAATATTAATCTTATTATTGTAGTAGTGATAATATCTACATATTTTAGTTATTGTTATTTATTTATTTATTCATTTATGGGAAGGTGGATATTTCCTTTTCTGTTTGATACATTTATGCTATAGGCCTGTCTAAATGCAGAAATTTAACTTAAATTATAAAGTCAAAATGTGCTTTAGAAATTTATCGTGTATTGTATTTGATGCCTCTTTTCCTTGGTAAATTGCATTAGTACCTTTGTCACTACAAATGGCCATAACAGTGTTTCAGTAAACGATAAATTTTGGAGTGAAAGTAGAGTTGGAGAATTGTGTGAATGTTTTATTTATAAGTTGTGAACACAAATCATATGTAATACAATACACGCATGAAAGTGTCTCTATAAGAGCATCTAAACACTTAATATCTCTTATTTTGCCACGAGTGATTGGTTTGGCTTGTCTTTGCCACAAATATAACAATACTATAAAATTTATATTAGAAGGGGTTGGCGCAACGGTTGTGGCTTGGACTCTCAACCTTGGGTCAGGGGTTCGAAACTTGTGTCCTTTGGCAAGACACTTTAGCTACGCTTGTCTCTCCCCACCCAGGTGTATAAATGGGTACCGGCATATGCTGGGAAGGCAAAACAGAGAGCAGTGCGGGAGGAGTGGCGAACCCCCACCCCCAAAAGCCTTGCACAGTCTGGCCCAAATGCTAAAAAAAGAGAGACGGGCACTCCGGCCTGTGAGCACAGAGCTTCAGGTTTCAACCTTTACTTTACCTTACCTAAATTTAATCTAATATTAAAATTTAATTTAATTAAATTATGAAGAATTATAATTCAAGATTCATGTTTAAAAATTCAAAACGTTTATTCATCCATAGTGTAAGGAAATTTTATTTCTTGCATAAAGATAAAATGCAACAAGAAGAAAGTAAAAAATGGTACACATCAAAATAAGCCAATGCTTTCACCTTTTAAAATTAGAATTACATTGCCTAATACACCGTGGTAGAAAATTGGCATTGTAAGACATTATGCCAAGGGGGATAATTTCAAGGTCTTGTTTGTGTCATCAAAATAGGGGTACCATTCAGGAACACCCTTATCAAGAGGACACTTTCTTGGCCCCGAACGCGTCTCCCTTAATAGCTCTACTGTATATCAGTTGTAATTTGTTTTATTGTTGAAATGACCAAAAGTGTTTTTTTTCTTTTCAGACGCAAAAGAATTCCGGAGTTTCTTGGTTCTTGAACAGACGTTTGATGATGCTCTTAATATGGAGAGCTCTGTAGAATACCTGATGCTTCAAGATGACCTCTTGCCATTGGTATGTTTGTTTGACTTCTTTTTTTATGTTGGTCTAACAAAATTTGTGTACTAAATTTGGTAGTGTTTCATTCAAATTTTAAGAACTATTTATTCCCATCCTTAGAAACCAAACAAATTCTGAACTGACATTATAAATAATTACTATACTACAATTTTGTAAAAACACACCTGTTGTACGTGCACTAAACAAGTCCAAATTCAATAATAAAACGAAAATTCATGTGTTAAAAAATAGTATATCAACATTGAAAGTAATATTAAAAAGTTAAAATATAACCAATAATTTAGGCACAAGAATTTGGCAGACCTGCCAGACTGACAATGCAGCAACGATCAGAGACAAAGGCAGGCCATTTTTACTATTATGTACCCAAACAAACATCCCAAAAGCACATGAATTTAATTCAGTTCAAATTACTTTAGTCCAACAAAATATGATTGGACATCTTGGAGACGAGTAAAATTGTATTGACATTGTTCATATTCATATTAACCAGCGCCATTGAGTGAGATTTGTTAGGTCCGATGTGCACACAAGACAAAAATCAGCACTTTATCGAATTAACGCTTGGTTTCCATACATTTGCTACACGCTATCGCCAATTGCTCTTGGTAATGCTTCGGTCGAATTGGGGAGCCTTTCCGATTGCGTCGGGGACTGCTGTGCTACTGAAAACACTGTAGCTACAGTGTAGTGTTTTTAAGGAAACCAGGCTATGATTGATTAGAGATAGGAAAAGTATGTGCAAATGAAAGTGATGACGTCACAACTGACTTATTGTAATTAATCTTAATTACGAAACCTTTTCACCCTGTGAAAAGGCTATGAGGATACATGATTATATATAACTTATCATAAAACTGAACTAAAAGCACAATTGGCAGCATCTAATTTATAATAATGCATTCAATATATTATAATTTCATTTTTATTTTTATCATTTCATTGGCCGTAAAATATTACTTAACAAAGACGACCAGTCGAATAGAAAACTTGTAAATACTCGACAAAACAAAATGGCTGCATAGCTACCGCGATACACGCTGTGTAATCAAGATTGCTTTTGCTTGTGGCAGTATGGGTTTTTAGTAATTCTAAATTTAGTAATTTTAGTTTTTTAATTCTGTTGGCCTACAATTATTTTTTGACTTCATGTGGGTATAATATTATAATTTTTATTTTCTGAAATTTAATCTAAATTATATTAAATTATATTAACACAAATGTTGTTTATAAACTCACCAATCCATATTTGTTTTGGTCACACGAATAACTTAACGCTGATTAACACACGCTGGTTTACGTTCGTTGCCAACAAAGTCTATTTACGAACCAGTCAAATGAAAATAATACTCAATGAAAATTCGTAGTAAACGAAATGAACCAGTCGAATACGCCCATTGTAAACTACAATTGAAGCTTGTCAAATACAAATTAAGGGTTAATTACACAAACTTGATCTAAACTATAATTATAAGTTGCATTTTCTGATATTAGATTAAAATCTTGTCAAGACTACTGTATATGTAAATGATTTTGTTTTTATATATAATGTTTGTATATTACGTAATAAATGAATAAGTGAATTTCAATGTAGAATTTGTCAGTTTAATTCAACAGCTATTACAGTTTATTATTAATTATATTTTGTTTTCAGCTGACTACTGTATTCCAGGACTTAAGTGACTTTCTTGGTGTAAGGATTATTCTTTTTTCAAGTGGTAGCATTAGAGTGGACTTTGTTGTAGTATTCGAAGAAGTCACAGAAACCAATGCTACTGGTGTTTATAGTGCTTTAAATTCTGCAACTAAAGATGGAAATCTTGCTGATTCTAACTTCGTTGTTAGTTCGTTGTCATCTTCAGTGGAGACAGGTAATTACTCAATTGCATTTTGAAGGTTCTGTGTCTCAAAAAGTAGGAGAGATGCTGATTTTTAGTTGTTAATTTAGACACTTGGTTTAATTAAAACGAAAATTGAGCCATATGCGAGGTTTTGTCACAAAACGAGTCTTGTGGTACCAAAAATTGAAAAATGTGTTATTGATATATGTCACAAGTTCCTCCCGAATTCCTAAATGGAGACAGGACCTCGGCACTAAATTTCGACACGGAATTAAACTCGGGTTAAACTTTATTAACCACAACACATCACATAACAAAAAGTCCTTTTAATTATTCCAATTTATACCCTTACTACTTTGTATCACATACTTAACTAGTTGTGCACATTACCATTAATATACTGGACAACGATCTCCAATTATATAATAATATCCATAATAATAACAATATAATGCTACCATTAACTTGTCATTCATAAACAATTCATAGCAATGATATTTAACTCATTGTGCTCATTATAAATAAATTACACATTGATCTCCAATAATATATAATATATCAATGTATGCTAATCGAACAGTTCACAACAATAACTCAAATTCAAATTCAAAAATACTTTATTATCCAAAAGGAAATTCACTTGGTTATGGTACATATATATTATATAAAATTAAAAATTATAAAACATTAAAACATTTAAGTACAGTACTGATACAATATATAAAAGACAGTTGTTAAGAATAAGATAAAAAAAAATGCAAAATGAATAGTGAAAAACGACAACACAATACTATATGTTCCCCTTCCTGTAGGCCTACGTAATGATGCAAACTTAAAATAAAAACTTGTTTAATTTTAACTTTTTATTAAATTTAACATTTTATTTTATAACATTTTATTAAATAATTAAGTTTATCTATTTATGGTTTCATTGAACAATCTGACTGCAGTCGGAATAAAGGATTTCCTATAGCGTTCAGTTTTAGGCTTTATCTTTAAAAGTAATCTTGAGCTGAAAGGACTTGCTCGGAAACTGTTAAACAAGGTTATAAATAACATCAGGTGATGAAACTTGTTGGCCTATAAGCTTACTAGATTGTTTAGTTATTCTATAAAACAGTTTCTTATCAATCTCTCTAAAAGAGTTGTAGAAACAAACCATACAAAAAGTCATAATACTTTGCACAATAGATTTAAAAAACATGAAATAATATCATTGTCAATTTGAAAAACACAAAGTCTTCGCAAAAAGAACATTTCTTTCTTTGTTTACCATATGTGTATTCAGCCTGTTTATCAAATTTCAACCAGTTATCTAAGACAATGCCTAGATATTTATGATGATCAACTCTTTCCAATGGTGTATTATTAATTTCAACAGGTTTAACCATAGTCCGATGTTTAACACAAAAATCAATCAACATCTCTTTAGTCTTGCTAATATTTAAATCAAGGTAGTTATCCAAACTCTGAGTGTTGAAAATTTCAATATCTTCATTAAACTCTGTAACAGAGTTATTTTTGGCATTTAGATAACCTACAATAGCCGTATCATCAGCATATTTAATTATCCTAGTGCATTGAAAGTTAGGTTTACAAGCATTAGTATATAAAGAAAATAATATGGGAGACAATATGCATCCCTGGGGGGCACCTGTGTTTGTCAACATAGCCGACGACATGGTACGATTTATCCTGACAGTTTGACTCCTATTACAAAGAAAACCACTAGTCCATTTAATAAGTTTAGGATTGACATTTAAGTCAATAAGTTTGCGTCGTAACATATGTGGTAGCATTGTATTAAAAGCACTAGAAAAGTCAATGAATACAATTTTAATAAAGTTACCCCTCCAATATCAAGATGCTCATATACACCATTTAGAAGAGTAAAGACAGCGTCCTCTACTCCTCTACCTGGTCGATAGGCAAATTGAGAGTCATCAAGGACACTTTTGACATTTTCAACAATTATATTTTTAACAATCCTTTCGAGACATTTCATAGGAACACTAGTTAAGGCAATAGGCCGTAAATCGTTCATTTCTTTTGGATTAGTTTTTTAGCAACAGGCGAGATAATTGATTTTTTTCCATAAATTTGGTACATAAGATGTATCAATAGCAGTTTGAAATGGCCTTTGGAAGGGAAGGGAGAGTTCATTTGCACATTCTTTTAGGATCTTACAGGAAATCCCATCCAGCCCCATAGATTTACGGATACTTAAGCTACGAAAAAGCCTAGTTACAACTTTGTTGTCTATCCTAATATCGTCAGAGATCTTGTTATCTATTGTTCCAAGTACATTATTCATTTCCTCAGTAAATTTATTTTTATCAAATCTACAATAGAACTTGTTGAGATCATTAACATATTTACTTTCATTAACAATGTTTAAGTCTTTAGCTTTTGCTTTGTATCCAGTAATGGTTTGCAGACTCTTCCATACTGTTCTAGAGTCATTTTCTTTGAAAGAGGCCTCAATTTTTTGTTTATACTTAAGTTTACATTCTTTAGTTTTCTGATTGATTTTGTGTTCAGCACAAACAAACAGCTTTGCGTTCCAATATAGAACCATTGGCAAAAATTCTATTTTTTTCATTTAGCAATTTTCTAAAACCTTTGTCTATTCATGGTTTGTTGTTGGAAAATAGTTTAAATGTTTTAGTTGGAACAATACTATCCTCACAAAAGCGAATATATTCAGAGATTGAGGTCAGAGCGTCATCAATGTCCACGGCCGCATCAAAGAAAATATTCCAATCAGTACACTCAAAGCATCCTCGGAGAGTTTCAACGGTTTCAAATGACCAACATTTAGTGCTGACTTTCTTGGATGATTCACGTTGTAACTTCGTCTTGTAGATTGGGATGAGATTTTCCTAGTCCTGGTAGAGCTTTCACTCTATAGGCACCCATTATATTGCCATAACATAAGTCAAGACACGCGTCATTTCGAGTATTGCATGTAACATATTGATGATAGCTTGGCAAACATAATTTACAAGTGTTGAAATCACCCATCACTAATCGTACAGCATCAGGTGAGTGAGACTCGCATTCTGAAATAATATCATAAACCGTTTCAGCTGCCACATCATTATCTGCATCAGGGGGTATATACACTACTAATAATTTCTTATACCATTAGGAAAAGATGTTTTATTATATGATTTAGAAATGATTGTATTAGAAATTATGAGACCTAATTGTAAACC
>NW_022703684.1:0-793 GCF_011630105.1 Anneissia japonica | reverse complement strand
ATGTATGTGTATATGTGTATGTGTATGTACGTGCATGCACCATACACACATATTTCTAAGTCTGAACAGCAGGGAGATTGTTCCCTATTCTCCCTAATCATTCCATTTTTATTTTATTTATTTATTTATTTATTTATTTTTTAATGATTTTGATTGTTATGGTTTTATTATGGATGCACCATTGATGTGATATATGCCGCTGTTAAACATGTTTTTTTCCAAATAAATATTATTACTGTATTATGTTACCTATTGTTCGCTACTGTTCTTGTCTAATAGCACCTGCTGTGTCATAGTTCTTTGATCATAAACGCGCAGTAGGCCTACCGACAATCAAGCGACAAGGTTGAAAATATCACCACCAATGACTCTAAGGAAGCTGAAAATGGGCAGAGATAAAAGCGTGAGAGGTTGACTCTAAGGTCATCATTTTTACTCCATTGCGCTGCTATATTGTCTCCTTTTCAATCAGTTTGTAAATCAGATTAGTTGTAAATTATCATAAATTTTATGATTTTTCAACCTTTGAAAACTTAATCAAAACCCAGGGTGTCATAATATTATGTTTATCATTCCTACTCCAAAGTTATGTTTTCTTGCGTGATCCAAATTAAATTAGTTCTTTTCATTCTAATTTACTTTTCCTTTATTTTATTGGTTTATTAAATCGACTTGTAAAACCAGTGCTGCGTCACTGAAAGTGCTATTGTTAAAAAGACAAAATTATTAATAAATATAACTGGTTTAGAAATATAATTTATACTTGGATTGCTATTGCAATTAGATACAATGT
>NW_022703683.1:0-787 GCF_011630105.1 Anneissia japonica | reverse complement strand
AAAAAAAAAAAAAAAAAAAAAAAAAAACAAAGATAAAGAGATGACAATGCCAATGCATCAGTAGCAACATCGACTCCATTAAAGAAGAAAAGAAAGAGTGATGCCAGTTTGGACTTTGACAAATCCATTTCAGAATATTTAGAGCAGGAAAGGACTCCTTTTACCACAGAAGATGACATCCACACCTTTTTCATGTCTATGGGGGAGACAATAAGGCAGCTGCCAGATAGAGTGAGGGCCTAACTTAAATTAAAAATACACAGACTGATACATGAAGCTGAGATGGATGCCTTGTATTAAGGGACATTACACATACACAGTTTTTAATCAATGTTTAAACATTGTATATGACGAAAATAAATGTTTTTTCTTACTATTACCCAGTAGTGTTTCAGATTTTTTTCATAGTATTTTTTGGCTAAAGACATTGCCAGTTTTTCCTTCCCACTTATGCCTTTTAGGAAAACGATTTCTTCCTTCTCTATATCATCTCGAATTGAACCAAGAATGGTATAAATTGTTGTTCAAACATTTTTGAAAATTTATAGAAGTTATCTTAATGCATTTTCTGAATAATGTGCAGGGCTCTCTGTATACAAAACATAAAAACTTTCCTTCACTGACTCATAACACCCAGTGACCAGACTTGACATATGTGGGAAGAGTGAATATGATATTGTCATGAATCAAGTGCTATCAAATTTTTTTTGATAGAAAACATCTTGAGGAAATTTGTTGATGTTTTATTTTGACTATGATGATGCTGTGATGATGAGGAATTTTACTA
>NW_022703682.1:662-1003 GCF_011630105.1 Anneissia japonica | reverse complement strand
AAAAATAAATGTATAAATAAATATTTAATAAATATATGCATATATATAAATGAATATAGAATAATTATATATATAAATATATATATAAATATGCAAATAAATATAAAAATATATAAATAAATATATAAATAAATACAGTATATATAATATATATATATATATATATATCTGTATATATATATATATATATATATATTTATATCTGTATGTACGTATCTGTATTTTAACAACATCTATCAGCGCTGCATACTTTCGGATCGACGATTCGAAAGTGTATGTACTGCGCATGACTGGACTACACAGGCAAAGTTCCAAAGCTAAATTAAACTTGACCCTAACAA
>NW_022703682.1:0-626 GCF_011630105.1 Anneissia japonica | reverse complement strand
ATTGTCACTTTTGCACAAAAGTGCTTATCTCGCCGAGTTGAGCACTTTGTGCAAATTTTTGACTTTCCGCCATATTTCGAGTACATTTGAGAAAAACTTCAAACTTTCAATGGAATAGTGTTTGTTTCAGCCTATCTCATTTTGCCTAACAAAAAAAATTACATTTTGACTCAACATTTTAACATTGACACTTTTTGCAGAAAAGTGCTTATCTCGCCGAGTTGTGCACTTAGTGCAAATTGTTGACTTTCCGCCATATTTCGAGTACTTTTAAAAAAAATTCAAACATTCAATGGAATAGTGTTTGTTTCAGCCTATCTCACTTTGCCTAACAAAAAAAAATTACATTTTGACTCAACCTTTTAACATTGTCACTTTTTGCACAAAAGTGCTTATCTCTCCGAGTTGAGCACTTAGTGCAACATTTTTGACTTTCCGCCATATTTCGAGTAATTTTCCGAAAAACTTCAAACTTTCAATGGAATAGTGTTTGTTTCAGGCTATCTCACCGTGACTAACAAAAAAGTTACATTTTGACTCAACCTTTTAACATTGTCACTCTTTGCACAAAAGTGCTTATCTCGCCGAGTTGAGCACAGTTCAAAAATTTGCACTAAGTGCTCAAC
>NW_022703681.1:2431-8810 GCF_011630105.1 Anneissia japonica | reverse complement strand
CTTTAATTACTATTATTATCACCATCATCATCATTATTATTATTATCATTATTATTATTTTTTTTTTCTTGGGGGTTTCTTATTACTGTTAACATTTTTATTATTATTATTATATTATTATTATCATTCTTATTATTATTATTATTAGTTTTATTGTTATTGAACTTATTGCTATTATTATTTTTATTATGTTATTATTATTATTATTATTATTATTATTATTATAAAACACATATAATACACAACAGCAGTTCTTTTGAAAATTATCTGCAAAACCATCTATTTTCGTACAGAGATACAAACTATGTGTTTGATGAATTTTTTATTTGTTTTTTGCAAATGTTTTGTAGGATTCTTGCCGACATATTTCCTGAAGCACAAGTTCTTATAAACGTGGTGGATGGTAACTGAAATATGTGGATCAATCTCTCTGAGACGAAAGCAAGCAACGACGCCTCAGCAGCACAAATTCTCTTGATTTCTTTGACATGCAGTTTCATAGTGAAACGCCCGCTTTGATTCCAGAAGAAAACAAGCATTAAGGAAGTACAAGCAAAGAGCAATTAATTCTACCGAAAGATAGTGCCATTCTGCGCTGTGGCTTCACACCCCATTGGTTGATGTATACTTCCCTAGTTTACTGCCATTCCATGCTGTGGTTTTACCCACTTGATGACTGACTGATGTAGGGTAAAATGATATAGACAGGGCAATGCCTGCTTTACAACCCATATTTAGAGCTTGTTATTCACTGCCCCCAACAATCGTCAGTTTATGCGATTCTACGGAGAACTCAACGCCACGACGTGCACGCAAGGGATTGTTTTTAATGACAATCCGTTCAAACTGCCAACGACAATCAGCAGGCGACGGCATTGCTTCTTTTAGTCATCCACAAGAGTGGAGTTGGATTCATCAGCCGATGGTCTTACAACTGCCGTACGACACATCAAGTTTTATAGGTAGCCAATACCATCAAGATGTGTACAAAATCCAGAGCACCAAAATTCAGTGGACCTTTCTCATTGGTCAGTTTGATTGACGCCCTGGAAGGCCCATTTTCACTGTCTTAAGTAACCTATCAAGTAAAATGATAAAACATGGGATTTATATATGCATAGTTGTATATTGTTCAGTAAAATGCAAGACATATAACAGTAATATGACAAATTGTATTTATTTAGATACACTGTATTGGATGTATGTGATTTGGGGTTTTGTTTGTACTGTTGCTGATAATAGTGATGATGATGGTGGTGGTTATGGTGGTGTTGATTACATTATTTTATTTTTCGGTTCTTTCATTTGTATTTATTTAGATTTAAAAAAAAGAATACCACACAGCCTGATACACAGATACAAAACTCAGTGAGCTGGAGGGGCAGAGCCTTCAAATTGAAGTTAGCTGCTTAATAATAAGAAGTAAACACACTATTCTATTGGTAAAAAAAAAACTTTTTCCTACCGACCTACCCTTTTTTTGGATTTACTCAAAATGTGGCCCCAGCACAGGAATTTTTGTTTGGCCTATTGGTAGTGGTGATGATTATGAAAGGTGTTGGTGTCTGTTGCTAGGATAATGTTGATGTTATCCAGTACTATAGTCTCCTTAACCAGGTTCTTATACAGGGCTCCCTCTATTTAAAGTTCAACTCTAATTCTGTGGTCCCTAATTAGCAAATGTCTGTTACAGTATCTTCATTATTATCTATATTATTGGAGACCAAAGCTGCTGAAGACAGTGGCAACCCTGATCCCAACAATGGTCTTTAAGTGAAAATATTCTTTACAGGTCTCCCTCTAATTAAAGACCACCTCCAATTAAAGGCTCTGTCTTTATGTCCGATCAGGTGCATTTTTACCAATTTTACCTAGGGCCCGGCCGCTCTATGCCATATTTACCAACCGTCACGCATTACTTCAAAGTGATTTTGGATGAAACGCATTTTGCAGAAACACATGCGAGGTCGATCATAAATGTGCCACGCATTTAGTACTTGCGTGATAACGAATTATTACAAATTCAGGGGATAACGTATTTAAAACTAGAAGAAATTGGTTTTATTAAAAATATAAAAACGGTCATACAGTAGCTTGAGTCATTAGAGAGCTTTCTTTATCTCGTTCGAGAATCAATTCACAGTGGAAAGTTCTCCTTACCGACCAAAAAACAACCCAGCCAACCACGCACTTGTAGAATCTAGTAGTCGCGAGCAGTCTTGCGATTTTATTGTTACAACCAACCGTTGATTGTGTGACGGGAACCCGAACCTTCGCAGGGGTTCCGTAATAAGCAATACCGATATACTCACGTAGGTCCTATAAGGTGAACCGTGTATAAGACGACCTCCGAGGTTTAGAAGATTTTTGGTTGATATTTGTATGTCCGGCGTATAAGACGACTCCCTGTTTCATGGTCGGAATTCCTAATTTTTTGTGGTCCTGATACTGCATCTAGCTGGATAAATGGAGCCAAATGCAAGGGTAATCTTCCAAATAATACCATTTTATGAGTTTTTAAATCTTCACCACCAAAATATTGTTTTTTCTTTAATTAAAATTGCTTTTATTCATACATCATTTAGTTGCTCCATTGCATTAGTAAGTTCGTGTGTTACGGACGATCCGCACATAAGACGAACATGATTGTAAAAATCTAAAATCTAAAATCTGAATGTCGTACGTATAAGACGAACCCCTTTTATTTCGATCGTAATTTGCTATTTTAAGCCTCGTCTATACGTGAGTATATACTGTATTTGTTTTGAAAACCCTAAGTCACCTGAGCGTTAGAGGATTCCCCATACAGTGGCGGATTCAAGGGGGAAATTTTCCATGAGAAGGACCTACAGACCCCCTTTCATTTTGGGTATTTCTGGAAACGTTTTGAACCCCCTCTTTCAAATCCTGGATCCGCCCCTGTCTATACATAATAAGAGATGGTTTAAGGCCCATGAGCTCTCGGGGGCGGGTTGGTGTCTTTTAATGTAGACTATATAGAGACGGTGTAACACCTGTGAGCTCTCATAGGGTCTTTTAATGTAGTCTATATAGAGATGGTGTAAGGTTCGTGAGCTCTCGGGGAGGGGGTATTTTAATGTAGTCGTTTAATCGAAGGTCTGAGCCGTTGCGCGTAGGGTGTGTTTTTCCAAAAAAAAAGAGTTAATTTTCTCGCTTTCAATAAAACTTAACGTTATCGGGGTTATCTTCGAAGATTCTGTAGAGTGTAAAGTTAAAAAAAAAAGCACCAAATTCATAATTCTTGAAAATGACATGACTACAGGGTAAACAGCGCGGTTTTTATGCTAATGTAACATTCATTAAGCACATGACGTAAATATTTATGAATAGACAAATAAAATTTAAATTAAAATAATACATTTAATGATATAACTATCAAAACATCAATAATATGGGCATCATTATTATATCGTGTTTAACGATTTGTATATTATATAAAAGTGTTTTAAAGTATTAGAAAGAATCTAATAATAATAATAATAATAATAATTATTATTATTTATTATTAATTATTATTATTATTATTATAGAGGGTGACCCTTCCCTGGGACCCTCTTAAATAAATGAAATACCGTGATGGTTCATCAGCGAAGTCTCATTACGAGGCTTAGGGAGTGGAGAATTTTATTTAGTCATGAGAAAAATTATGTACTGGATTTGAACACAGGACCCTGGTATTGGAAGGCAAGCACCTTAACCACCAAGCTACACGTCTACTACATCGTGGCGAGGTCAACAATAACCTGTGTCTGTTAGGGAATTTTATTGTCCCATTATATTTCATTATATATCCCAGGACTTTGTGCGTATACACCAAAGATATATTATGTGCTGTCAATCAAACGTTACCAGAAAGCGCGTTTCATATATTTCCTCCATGGTTTGTCCAAGCATGTTTTCGTTAATTTCTAATCGTTTACTAGAATCGAACGGCATTGGGATTAGATATAGACAGAGGATGCTTCAAAGGCATCCATTCGTAAAATCTTGTGAAAATACCCTATAGATAAAACATATTATGCAGTGGCACAATCTAGGTTCTGAGGGGCACTAGTTCGAGAGCCCCCGTCGGGACTTGACGCATATTAAGCAAATACTACTCTTTTACTGAAGTAATCCATACTAATACAATCCTTCGTCGAACATCATTCAGGGCGCAAAACTATGAAATCGAACAATAATTTACTATTGAATATTCATACCACCATCTATTGAATATTCATACCATCATCTATTGAATATATTCCACCATCTGTTGAACATTCATACCAACATCTGTTGAATATTCATACCATCTATTAAATATTCATGCCACCATCTATTGAATATTCATACCACCATCTGTTGAATATTCATAGGCCAACTGATTGTAGCCAATTTAATTGGCCACCATTAGATCTTATTTTTAATTTTGATTATGTAATATTATATAATTAAATATACAAATGCAAGTATGAGACTCTATAGTATCTAGAGCAGATTCCAATCTACATTCAATGCGCAACATGCTATTTATAAGTAAAAAATAATGGATTTTGTTTTATTATGTTGCATATCACAACTGCTGTATATGGAATTGTGAAGGGCGCCAATAGTTCGTTATTTTGTTTGTTTGTTTGTTTGTTTTTTCGATGTCAAAAGCAAAATCATGTGACATGCCTAAATATGGTCATGATGACATTAGACCATGTTCATATATAATAAAAATATAGTAATATTTTTATTTAATCTCAAATGGCCGCATTAACGCTGAATTACATGAGAATACATTAAAACTCGGAAATAAAAAACCGAAAAAACACTCAGAATAGCACAAAAAGATTACATATTGAAAACGTTAAAATTATATTCAGACCTATAAAACTAGAAATATGATAAAATTCATTAGATTAAACATTGAAATTCTATTACATAATAAAATATCCAAAATACACAAGGAATAACAATTAGTTTATTATTTATACAAAATTACACATTGGTTGATATAAAAAATATAAACAATTTACATTAAATTGACTAAAAAAATTACTTTTAGAGTTCATATTAAACAGGGGAAATTGATGTGTTGAATCAATATATTGAATTAAGAGCCCCGCATAATTCAACTATAGGCAAAATTTGGAAACCGCAATAACGAAATTGACAGTTACCGTATAGGCCTACTAATTGTCATTATTTATTTATCTAGTGAGGAATGGAATGGAGCTATTGCCATATCTATTAGTCCGGTGCTTGGGAACATCATGACTTTATATGCTCATACAACAGGTTTTTTTTTCGAATAAAATTTGATAGTCTGGACAAAGTACTTTTTCTACGAATGTTTTCTTCATGCAATTTATACCGTTGCGACAAAGTAACTGCGAGCACAAGTCATCAGTTACTTGCTAGGAGGCAGATGAAGCTCACAGAAAACGCAGCAGCTCCCTCATTATTTGTCAATCATTTACTGTATTCTTTATTTTGCCTTTTATAAAAATTAGAATACAATTTGTACATGCAGTCAAATAACACACACACACACACACAAATAACCAAAACTGCCATTACAGAAAAACTAGCCTATGTATTAAATCAATACTTATACCAAACGATTAGCTCCCAATGCGGATACTAGGGCTCTCGTGTGAACCGTACCTACGAGTCTGTCAATTATCGATTTAGATCCATATTTGGTAAAGCACTTTGTCATTTTTTTTTCATTTTCAGCAAATAATGTATTGTTCAATAAATAGCAGATAGAACTTTTCGTTCAAATTTCATATCCTTTTTAATTTTTTTTTTTTTTAATTTTTTTTTTTTGGATGGGATTGAACTTTTGAAGTATAAGTACAAAACAACATGCGGTACTAACAGGTAGCCCATTATCTCATCGGCGTTAAGTTTTTCTTTAGATATTGTAGTCCTTTGTATAACACCTATTCACCATTGCTACGTTTCCTCTTAATTCTGAGTCAGCAAAATTGTGTGCCTAAAGGCACGGTATCTTATTGTGTCATTGGTACAAATATTCCTTTGTATATAGCAGGTATTTGTGTAATATACAACGGTTATAATACTGACTGCTGCCAATAAAGTTCAGCTTCATTGCAACTATGTGCTAAACTGGCTCAATTGGGGTTTTGATTCATTTCTTTCGCTTTTGCCTTACTGTCGATGAAAGGAAAGCGTTTGCTTGTTTTCTACTAGGCGAAAAAGTAGAAACATTTCGATCTACTGATTACTAAAATTTACTAATCGAATACAGGCTTTAAATATAGGCATACAGTTATAATTGGTCTTGCTCGGCTGTTTATTGATCGTTAATAAGTGATTCGTTAATAAGTAAAGTTATTTTTTGGGATATACATACATACAT
>NW_022703681.1:0-2369 GCF_011630105.1 Anneissia japonica | reverse complement strand
TACATACATAAATACATTATACACACACCCACCCACACCCACACACATACCCCACACACACTCACACACACCACCCCCGCCCCCCACACCCTCTATTTAAAGATCAACTCTAATTCTGTCGTCCCTAATTAGCAAATGTCTATTACAGTATCTTTATTTATTGGAGACCAAAGCTGCTAAAGATAATGGCAACCCCGGTCCCAACAATGGTTTTAAGTGAAAATATTCTTTACAGGTCTCCCTCTAATTAAAGACCACCTCCAATTAAAAAGCACTTTTCTGTGATCCCAAATTAACAAATGTCCATTACAGTATTTTATTTTTCTAATTAGAGACAAAAGTTGCTAAAGGCCATGGAAACCCCGGTCCCAAAATTGGTCTTTAATTGGAGGGAGACCTGACATTCATTATTGTGTTGCACACTAATTGCCCACTCCATTTTTTAAACACCTCATTTATTTCTGTTTTTAAAAAATAATTTAAATAATGATTATATAATACAGAAAATGTTCTTAGTGTTATTAACAAGCAAAAACATTTATCAAAAAGTTTTTATATAGTTTGTTTATGTTTACGTTTGTTATCCATGTATAATTTAAACATCCTTAAATTTATATTGCATAATTGGCTGTATCAGCATTATTCAATTTTAATTCCTGCATATCAAGTTTATTTCTATTTATCATTACACAAAGGTCAATAAAATTATGAGTTATGCCCTTTCCACCTGCATGTGACATGTCTATATCTATATATGGTAATGATGACATCACATCATGACCATATTAGGCACATGATGACTATATATGGGCATACAACAGTTTTTTGTTGTACTTCAAAAGTTGTCTGTGTTTATACAGTGTAGCACATATATGCATTTATAAATGCAAGCATTATATTAAGCAATGCCCAATAATTTATTATACAATTTTGTAAACAGTAAATCATCTAAATGCGTTTTGTGTCAAAGGTTATTACATAGGTGTAGCATTACAATTGTATCGAAGGAAATATAACATGTAATATAGCATTATTTATTATTATGTAACATAATAATGGTATATTATGTGATATTTAGTTATTTATTAATCTTTATTAGATAAGCATTCATTATTATTGTTTCCTGTATAATAATTTTATTGAATTTATGAAAATCCATGGTAATATGTATATTATGAGTATTTTGTAAGTTTATTTTTTAATAAGTTTTCACAAAGAATGACTTGAATTAGATCATACGATTGCATCAGTTGTCAATCTGCTCCTCTGGATAATAACTTTTGTAGTGTATTAAATCTTTTAGTGTTAATTTTCTTGTTGACTGATAATTAAATATAGAAACATCTGTGTATATTTTATTTGATAAATGCACTATACAAGCCATATCATCAGCATTTAATTGCAAATGTTCCATGTTCAATTTAAATTTGTAGTCATTGTTGAATGTAATGCATGGTGTTTGTATACATGGTCCATGTTCAGTTAAACATGGTGTAGACCATATTTTATTGATTGGATGGTCTAAGTGAAACTCGATCTATGTTCAATTTAATATTTGGCTCATTAGTAACTTCATTGAGGTGTACCTCCACGGTAACGTACAATGTGTGTTTTTTAATACAGTTGTCGATGTTCAATTAAATTCATGGTTCATTTTGAATTCACTATAGTTCGTGTTCAATTGAATGTGGTCCTTGTTTAATTTAAATAGACTTTAGTCTCTTTTATTAAATAATCCGTTTAAAGAAGGTTAACTACAGGGACGACCGAGATATTCGTGTAGAAATAAATGTATTTATATTATTATTAACCTTTGTTTGTTTTTTTAACGACCATTTAAATCCTCTTTCAATTGTAACCGTGCTGTGAATGAAATAAATCCGGAAAACTGTTTAGTACTACAGAGTGTTGGTTACGTTATGGACACAAAATGGACATACTTCATAATGGACATGCTACATAATGGACATGCTACATAATGAGAATAAGTCGATTTAGGAGCGCTGCAGTGTATATACTTTATTTAATTAAGATTGATGGATATTGCATTACAAAATACATGTTTTAACATATTGGTTTATACACTGTCCTGGCACTTTTAACCCTCCGACGTTGTCCAGTTTACTTGCACTCTTTGTGGTGATTGGAAAAGTTAGCAGACCATCGGAAGAAGTTTTTGTTCTTTTCTTCTTGCGTGGTGCGGCATTCGTGTAATCATTAATGGTTTTATGTAGTACAGGGCTGATATATGTACTGTATATGTCAATAAACTATAAATAGAGTACTATGCTGTTAGGCTACATAGTTCAGGAAGTAATCGACAACTTTATCTGCATACAATGACAATAGAATGAGCGGTCCCGAAGTGA
>NW_022703680.1:0-514 GCF_011630105.1 Anneissia japonica | reverse complement strand
TTGTTACCCTATCAGTGTAAATGAGGTATTTATTGAGATTCGAGAGCGACATAGAAGTTTACCGTAAGTTTTCCACGCTTGCAATCCTGTTTTCTTGGCATACCACTATAGACCTAAATGATCTTCTTAGTATAGTATTGTATAACCCACTGAAGCATGTATTTTTGTAGATTTTTAACTGTGCAGGCCCCTATGTTTTTTAAGGGGTGGGGTTATCTTCACTGTGATCTACTGTATTCAGTTACCGTATAAGCGTCGAAGTTTGATACTGTATATGAAATTCATTACATTCAAAAGTTTGTCTAGTCAAGTTAAACTTATAAAAGAAAGGTTGTTTTAAAAAGTATATTAAATGCTGTCTAACTTCACCTGTGCTCTGTCAACTTCATCATAATTTATGCTACCTTTTCTAAGCCTAGTGTTTTAATACTGTATTGTTGTATGTACACTTTGACTAACTTGCTATGGACACTCATGGTGCCATCCACCCACGTGGTGCCATCCACCCACGTTT
>NW_022703679.1:0-3287 GCF_011630105.1 Anneissia japonica | reverse complement strand
GTACGAGTAGGTTAGTCTACAAACGTCGCCTAAAGTAATTGATTTTACCCGGCAGAACGAAAGAAGAAAACTCCGCTTTTCAGTCGTCTTAGGCAGTCGTTTTTTGACAAACAATGACCTTTCAGAGGTCAAATTTCTGTCAAGAATATGAATTGGCTGCTTCGCAGCAATAATAGTTTTCAGACTATAATCCAATTCAAGTATCCATGCATTAATATTTAATGGTATTCATTATAATCAGTTTTAAATATCCATAGGCATGACATTATACTTTCAATTTTAACAATTATTATTCAAATGCTCACAATGTTCACTACCGTACTGTAGCTTAACATAGACGAGCTCCACCACGTTCAGCTGTGAGCCTTGTCGGAGATTCTATCCTAACTCGCCCCATTCCGTCGGTAGATAACTGAACAAAAAACACTTTATCACGGTCCTACCAACTGTGTAAATTTACAAAGGCCTAGGCATATATAGTTTTGTACGTCTAATTCCCTCTGCGCCCCAAAGTTAACATCATATTGCTTGTCTGATGAACCTCACAGAATTTTCTGTGGGTTGATTCTATCGTATGGAGGTAAATTTGAATTTGTGATTCAAATTCTCGCTCTAGTCATTTTATATGACCGGCTGGCAACAGATTTACGCAATGAAAATTTAGCAACAATGCAACGATCTTTTGTCATGGACTAACTGTTATTCACTAAGTGGAGTAGCATACTATTTAAATATTTATTAAGGCAATACACATCTGGTAGGATAAAATATAAAGTTCTAATGTGACACGAATTCTGCACAAACGTGTAGACCACCCACAGACAGGCACGTAACTGGGGTGTTAAATTTTCTTTCTTGAGTTTGGGACTATTATGTGTTTAAATAACTTAGAAAAACTTATCCTAAAATCGCCAAAAAGTTTTAAATTCTAATTTCTTCGGAATTGATCAAAACTCCCTAAAATGTGCAGTTTTTAGAGGAAATTGGCCTACTGGAACAAGAAATATGCGCGAAGCACGCTAAATTTGAGATTTTTAGGCACTTTCAGGGGGTGAAATGGGCATCTTCAAGAGGTGGGAAAAGATTTTCCATAGATGGATATTTTCTCCTTGTCCCCCACTGGTTATCTGGCGGCTTAGATCAAATGAGCTTGGACACCTTTTGAAGTGGAGAAGGGGTTGTAGGGTGTTGTGAGTCTGGTCATTATGATCTTCCTTTTTATTCTTGTCTTTATTTTTCTCTTCTCTTTTTCTTTTCCTTTTTTCTTTCCTTTTCTTTTCCCCTTCTTTTTCTTTTCCTCCCTCTCCCCTCTTTCTTTTCTCTTATTACCCAGCCCTGTACGACGGCTTGGTCAGCCTGGTGAAAACCGTCAGGGGGAAGTCTGTCCCCCTGCCCCCTGCCTGTTACGCCTCTGCCACGGATATGATACAAGTAAGAATCCTATGTCAATTTTTCCAGTTCTTGCCCAAACGCGCCCCTAGTTAAGTTATTCAAGTGAATTGCCAACACAGAAAGCCAGACCTGCCTTAGAAATTTCACTGAAAAGTCAACAATCTGATAATACTAGTACAGTTATTCAAGTGAATTGCCATTTCAGAAAGCATAGATAAAAGTAGCAAAAAAAAGTATTTTTTACATGCTGGTATTTTGTACATTTTAAAAATTGATTGAATATGGCTTTGAAACCCCAAATTGTCATAGTTTCCGCCCTCTCGATCACTTCAAAGTGATTTTGAGTGATACCCTACCACGGCCACTTACATCCCGCATTGAAGACATCGGACACCTCCTCATCCAAATGTTGGTGGCACCCATTAATTATTATAGATACATTAATCATGATATTGAAGATTTGTTTTATAAAAAATTTTGATTCATCAAAAATACTGTAGGGCTTATAATTGCAAATGCTGCTGCGGCCTTTCATGCTTCCATGAATTACTTACACTAGCTTGAAGATAATTATTATAAAATTTCGCAGACAGTTTAAACAATCATAGCCAGGCTCAAGGGGGAAAATTAATATGTTTTACATAAATACTCGAAGACATTGAAGAGATATTTCAAGAGATAAATAATACTGTATTCCTAATTCGAATAAAATGCCCTGTTTTGAGGAGGCGTTTGTTCGAGGGAGGCGTTTAATTTTTTGGTGTAAAATGGATGTATGTACTCAAAAAAAAAAATCCTTCTTCATTGTAAATGTGGTACTAGAACACATAATTAGAGTCTATGTGTTATTGCATGATCATAAAGACTTATTGATCCCAACCAGGAGAAAAAATGTAATTCTACTAGAGAACATTAATAAAATGATGTTGCTTCCATTAGATTTGTATACAGTTATTTAGGTGGGGTGTTTATTCAAGGAAAAAATAAAAGCTTTTAGGCATTTATTCCAAATGAGGCTCAAGAGGGGGAATTTATTCAAAGCGGGGTGTTATTTGAATAAATACAGTAATTGGGAAAGGCTTGTTAGACCTTATATCAAATTTAATTCTGTTATTTTTAATTGCATGTCTAATACATGCCTTACTAAAATTTATTTTATTCAAAAACTATTTGTTAAATTTGTTTCTCGTACTTGTAATATCCCTTCCAATTATATAAGTCTTCCTACTTTAAGTTCTAGACTAAATTACCTTGATTCTCTCTTTTTTTTATAATTGCGTTAATGGAATTTATGGTTCTGATCTTATTTCCGATTTTGTTTTATCTGTTAAAACTTATCGATGTCGTAATTCTATCTGTTCCTTATTCAATGTTAAATTTTCTCGTATTAATGCTACTAAATTTAGTTTTATTGTTCGATTACCTAAATTTTATAATTCTCTTGTTGATAAAGATAATTCTATTGATATTTATTATGATTCATTTAGAACGTTTAAACGTAAAATTAAGTTATATATTTAGATTTTTGACTTTTTTTGTGTGTATTGTAACGGGATTGTTCTTTATTGTTCTCTTTGTTTTATGTTATTCCATTCTGTAAGTGGCGGGCTCCCCGCTGTTGATTGTGAAATGAAATAAAATAAAAATAAAATAAAATAAAATGAATTAAATAATTTAGGTAATTTTGTGTCAGATAATCCTCAGTTGACCTCAATACCTTAGTAGTCAGACCATGTTTTGTATGCATTTGAGGTAAAAGAGAATATTGACTTCATAAATTGTTTCAGGGTGGCCCTAGAATCGTTTTGGCTTGGTAACATGTTTTTTTAAATGTGGCAAAATGTCAAAGGTCAGGGTCAAAAGTCATAGTAATAGGGCCCTTATATCTTCGCAAC
>NW_022703678.1:0-976 GCF_011630105.1 Anneissia japonica | reverse complement strand
ATTTAATCAATCAGTAACTTTTGTTTTTTTAAATGAAATTAATTATTTTCTTTAAAAAGATGCTAACCAAGGTGAAACTTTTTTTAAGCCTTGTTTGACGAACTCGCTGACTATTGTAAATTTTACTGTACTGTATATATGTATTCCTACTAAAAAGTTTCTAATACTAATTTAACAGCATTTTTTTTAACACATGCAATGTTACTATTTTTTAAAAGTTGCTTTGTAAGTTACAGTATTGTAACGATTTATTGCCAATATTATTATTATTATTATTATTATTATTATTATTATTATTATTATTATTATTATTATTATTATTATTATTATTAATATTGTCATTTCATAAAACAAATGAAATAGCAAATAAACAAATTAAGGTTCCCATAAAATAAGGTGTAACTGTAGTTTCTGATTACATAACTAAATAAACAAACCAAAACTTTAATATAATGAAGGAACTCTGTATTTATTCCATAAAATAGATGATTATTCCCAAATAAACAAGAGATAAATAACACCTGGACTTTTAGACATGTTGTTTATATGGCATTTCAAAACAAAAGGCTTTTTTTTATTGGCTACAGCATAGATTCTCAACCAATAAAAAATCTTTTAAAAAAAAAAATTGACCAATTGAATTGTACTTAGTTGTCACTTACACAATCACAGTGTATTAGATTACAAAATTACATACATCCCAAACCACATCAGGACCCCCCCCCCACAATTTGACAGGTCGTCGGAATAAAAAATAAAAATGTGACATGCCTTTCACAGTCTTGAGAGTGTCATTTCTGGCCATCCAGACGTTCCAATTCTCTAAAAAAATAGATATTTAATACTTGGACTTGTTTTCAATATAAACATTTCATGTTTTTTTCCGTTTTAAAATGTTTGTGCTCGTTAGCAATTTAGATTTATTGCTGCGAAGCAGCCAATTCATATTCTTGACAGCAATTTGACCTCTGAAAGG
>NW_022703677.1:0-980 GCF_011630105.1 Anneissia japonica | reverse complement strand
GCCAAGTAACTCGCCAATACGGGATAGATGATCTTTCATAAACCATGTCTCCTTAAGTGGAGTTGTTTTTAGCCGTGAAGAAAAGTCCTGCAGTCGCATAATTTGAACCCAGGACCATGGAATTAGTAGGCAAGCGTCTTAACCACTTAGCTATTCAAATCCACTCCACTTTGATCATCTATATGATGATACATTAATAGTATACCCTGCGATATACAACGGCTCCTGTGGTCTAATGGTATGAAACTCGCCTTGTCAGCGGGATATCTTTACCTAGGCCTAAGGTAAGCAATTGCACGAAGGTTTATAGCAAATGAGTCATTGACATAAGCTGTCATCATAATATAATATTAGAAGCAAGTTGTCAAGGACTCAGCCATTCCCATACGTAACATTCACAGACACCTTAAGCAAATTACATGCATTGCAAGTTATTGCACACGCCAATGGTAATTTTTAAACACATACAATATACAGGCGCTGTATAAAATTCATGTTCATTTAAATTATTACAACATATGTAAACAATATATAATATATATATATATATATATATATATATATATATATACATATATAATTATAGGCCTATATCAGGTTAAAAGGCAAAATACTGAAATAGAACCAGAGCTTTCGGACAACACTGGTTCTTCCTCAGTGGAGAGTGAGTGAGGGTAGAATATGCTACACCAAGCAAGGACTCTATCCAAAATAGGATGGTTTAATTGGATTTAAATTTCCAACAAAGCCGGTTCGAATCCCGGTTACGGCACGTGTTTTTTCATACACTCGTAGATTCCTCTTTTTTAACGTTCAATATTTATATTTAGACGTTTTAGAGTCTCCTTACCTTTATTATTATTATTATTATTATTATTATTATTATTATTATTATTATTATTATTAATTTCGCATATATATATATATATATATATATACATACATAAAAGTAGATTATTTGCTTTGCTCAACACTAGCGA
>NW_022703676.1:0-688 GCF_011630105.1 Anneissia japonica | reverse complement strand
TGATGGGGAAATACATTCTTCTCAAATATTTATTATCATCTTTGATATGTGTATCACCATACCAAAGTTATTATCATGGGATTTACTATTATTCATTGCATATTAGGCACCTGATTAAGCAATACCTTAAGAAAGAATGTGTCCTAATGAGATAACCCAAGGGTGTTTACCATTTGGCCTCATAGCTCAGTTGGTAGAGTACCCGAACGATAACTGTAAGATCTTGGGTTCAAATCCAGATGGGGACATACATATTTTCTCAAATAAATATTATCAATATAAATACAGTAGAACCACTATTAAGAGGACACCTTTGGGACCAAAAAAAGTGTCCTTAATAGGGGTGTCCCCTGAATAGGGGGTTAGCCATAAGGTGGATTTACTTTCCCTCATTAAGTGCCCAAAAAAAGTGTCCCCAGTGTCCCCTATATGGAGGTGTCCCCCTTAATAGGAGAGGTTCTACTCTATGGAAAACGAAAACGAACATATTAATTTAGGATTTTTTTCTTCCTATTATACTGTATCTCACATTCTGAATATTCTTATGTCTTGCCATTTTTAGGAGCTGAATGTCCTAACTGTACATTTGATTGGCGCGACTGGCTGCTTCGGCCTGGGGACCGTCTACTGCTTTATTCAAACGTCTATATCCTACCGGATACACCCTCACTTCTGCACACAGACAGCC
>NW_022703675.1:10922-15076 GCF_011630105.1 Anneissia japonica | reverse complement strand
TGGCTCGTAGGCAGGCAAAATAGCATGTTAGAAATAGAGCTTTATAGAGAGTGAAATCATAACGTGAAGTGGTTGCGAATTGGAGGTTCTTTATTCGTTTAGTGAAAATCTGTGTAGTGATTGGTAGCCGAGTGAAAGTGGCGGACTGCTGTAGTTTTAGTTTTGTGGCTCCTCTACACAGAATGGTCAATTTTTTCGAGACTGTCGGATCCTCCATGTAAGAAATCTTGTGCATGAATGAAATTGCACTAAGGTAGGTTTTAACGGTAGAGACTGCAAGTCCAGATTTTATCAAATAGCACACGTAAAGGGATAAGGCTTGTTGGGTTGATAGCAAACGTAACGGTAGGTTATGTCGTCGTAGAAAGTGACGAAAATATGTCCATTGCTTGATGTAAGACTTAGCAGTGTCTTTTGCTAACGATCCCCATTTAAGTGTCTGTTCAAAGGAACGAAGTTCTCTGGTAGCAGGTGTGCCGGAATTTGTAGAGGATGCGGCTGCATGTTGCTCTCTTTTAGTAGCTTTTCTGTTACCTGAAACCGAGACAGTACAACTGTCTGTTGTTCATTCCTGGTATATGTCTGGACGTGAGGTTTATATTGTTAACAAGCGGAACAAGCACTATGGGGCGAACGATTTGCATAACACTGTCATTGCTTGAGGTTTTCTTATTTAGAATATAAACTTTTTCTAGGATATCACTGTGAAAAACAACATGAATGTTTGCTAACTGTTTTGCAAATATTGAGAGCATGATAAATATAGGATACAACTCAAGAATCATGATGTCAAAGGATTTCCATAAAGATGGCCAGGTACCTTGTATCCATTGATTATTGAAGGTTGCCCCATAACCGACCGGCGTCGTAGTAGAAGTGTAAACAATCCGAGTCTAATTGGGCATTTTTATGAGGGTTGTTCCGTTGTATTGGAACAAAAAATGAAGCCAGGTCTTAAAGTCGTCTTTTGTACCCTGTGTGAGTTTTACACGACTGAATGGGGATGTCTTTCCTGCAGTGAGGCGGTATAACCTACACAAAAAGGCACGACCAGGTTTAATAACACAGGTCGAAAATTGTAACTTCCCTTTTAGACCAAAGGGTACGTAATTGAGAAGGTCGACTGCAGTCGACCTTCCCAATTACGAACTTCTCAATTACGAACCTTCTATTTTACGAACGGTGTTTGGCCGATGACGTCATCATGCGATCGATTTTAGGTAACTTTTTAAAGCTATTATCCATGTGAATTTTGAGTGCTTTTGTTCATTTATTCTATTGCATAACAAGAAACTTCAAGTGTATTAAAGCAATTGAACATCAATTGTGTTTTACGAGTCTTTATTTTATCAATTAAGGCATCGTTTATAAAAACACTAACGGCGATAATAAGACGTGGTAAAGTCATTGCCAATAAGATAAACTATTAAAGGAGCACCAGTCACTGGTCTCTTTCCAGTGACATGCCGATCAAAATTTAGACTGTCTTACAGAGACGACATTAGACCGCTGTCATCGTTAATAGCAACAGTCGGTTAACATCAAAGGAGCGCATAGCTGTGGTTGACAAACTTTACAGGACACGCGTCTGGGAATGAATTGGTTTACGCTTATGAACTTTGTAAACAATGAATATGATATTGATAAGAAATGACAGAAAATATATGCAATTTAAATGAATCATTTGTACGTATTATTTTAAATGACACCTTTTCATTGGTAGGTAGGGAGCATGGAAGGAGCAAAGACCTGATTGTTTAATTAATTGATTGAAACATAATTAAGTGAAATGTAATGTACATTTCAACAATGGCTTCTGCCTCGAAAAGACCAAGACAGTGTATTTCCATTGATACGAAACTGATAGATGTGTATAAGAGACAGGGAAAACGTTTTGGACTTTCGAAGTCTACGGTAGCGACCATATGGAAAAACAGAGAGAAAATACAAAGACACATTTCAACAAACGAAAACCCTACTAAAGCAAGAAAATCTTGGTATGTGAAAACACCAATCATCGATAAAGTAGACGCGGCCATGTACACGTGGATGGAGAAGCAGAGGATTGTCTGTTAAGGGACTGTTGTAATTGATTACACCTAAAATGAAATTTTTTATCACAAAATTTCAACCAATTTATGCAAATGCTCATAAAATGAAGGAACAGAGTTACTAAGTGGCACTACAGTGTCTAGGTAGTTTAGTACTAAATGCAGTAATAAGTGTAATGTGTATTTAGTCAAAAAAAATCATCTGTTCACAAGCAATACAGAACAGTAACAAAAGTTTTATTCATATCAATATAGAAAGTTTAGTCCTGAGTCAACAACCTTGACATAAAATAAAATGTTATTCAACACTTGATGACAAATAAACACCCTTCCTCCACCCCCTATTTTTTTTTATAAAGTACTTTTTTCCTGGATAGAGCAAACACCGTTCGTAAAATAGCAATGGTATTGTTTGCTAATACAGTTGAATATCTATGATAGCTTTTGCATGCTTCGTCAAACTCAAATCTCTATACTGTAGAGTTTTTTTTTCTGTATCACACTATCCAAATTACTGATTATGTCAGTCGCTCTTGCTAGTATTCCTGAATAATAAGTGCATTAATCAACAGTTGCATTAATTAATGATTGCATAAAACTGCATACTTATAGTATCAAAAACAGCCTTAAACCAACAATTACATTAGTTGAAGATTTTCATAAAACTGCTTACTGAATTCATAAAAAAACCAGCCAAAACCAACAATTACATTCATTAATGAGTGCTACGATTTTGCAATTATACAACTTAATTTATTTGTATAAAAATGTACATAAAATTACATTTTTAATACGATTTTGAAATTATACAACTTCATATATTTTTATAAAAATGTAGTAATTAAAGTGGAGTTAATAAAAAAGGTACAGAACGACTCCTTTTCTGGAGTAATATTTACTCTTGTATTTTTACTCCCCAAAGGGAGTAATATTAACTCCAAAAAGAGGATGGGAATCACCCTCTTTTTGGAGTTAATGTTACTCCCTTTGGGGAGTAAAAATATGAGAGTAAATATTACTCCAGAAAAGGAGTCGTTCTGTACCTTTTTTTATTAACTCCACTTTTGGAGTTAAAAGGCGATGTCGTAGCAAGTACGGACGAAACATATCGGTTTGCCATCGTGCGCGAAATCGGTAACGTCGTCCATCTGGTGTACAGGGAAAGGGACATCGTGGTCGGCAGCGTGAAGATTGGCAACTCCTGCGAGAACGGCAGTGTGGTCGTGATCAAGCACATGCACACGATGATTCAGGCCACCGATCTATCGATGTCGTTCGTGGTGTCGGTACTTCGATTTCTCAAGTACAGCGCGAGAAGGTTGGATTTTCCGGTGTACAACGAAGCCGAACGTCAACGACCGAACGTCAACGATTGATCGGCATGTTCGGCTTCGCCGCCACGTCGGCGTCGTCGGACGGCAAACGAATGTACGTTCAAGTCAACGACAACGTTCGTTTGATACTTCCACTCGAAAGGGAGATGTGTCGTCCTCTTCCTCCTCCTCCACCATCTCATCATCAAAATCCTCATCCTCCTTCGTCTCATCCTCCGTCCCATCCTCCGTCTCATACTCATTGTGCAGCCAAGAAGAGAAGCAGATCGAGCGCGATCGAACGTATATTCGACGAGATGATCTTCCACCCGCATTCGCCGATCGAGTAACAGGCAATGGAACACGTCCGCGTGAAATCGTCCTGCGGGAGAGCGGTCGTCAATTTCTTTCTGGTAAACGTCGTCTCGTCTCAGAACATAGCACATCTGTTTCCGTACGATCGGCATGAAAAAGTTCACTCGATACACCTGAGAGGAACCAAATTACAGGACGACATGATCGAATTTCAGCTGCCGTTGACAAGAGGATCCACCGCACTATTTTTCGCCTCTACCGGATTGACGAACATCACGACGAGGGGAAATTTCAACCTGCGTACCAAAACCTCTCTGAACTATCAGCTGTATCAGACGTTGGTGTGGAAGAAACGCAGGAGCGTTCCCATGCACACTTCGACCAACAACTTGAATCACGCCGGACGAATATACGGCATACGCAGTCTACCGTCGACGGTGGTCGAACGTCTGAAACTTGCCGAGTCGCTCACGGT
>NW_022703675.1:8187-10556 GCF_011630105.1 Anneissia japonica | reverse complement strand
TGCGAAGACTGACGGCCACATTCATGATACGCCCTCCATTTGCATCCAGCAACATTTCCAACGGATCGTTATCCGCGGTGAAAATTTTCACCATTCTCGCTATGACTTTTGCATTCGTCACGTCCTCCATCCTTAATGCTGAATGCTATATCGACTCAGTAGCTCATGTGTGTGTGTATATATATACAATTTGCATCGATGACGTCATCGAAATTGTCGACGTCATCGGATGATATATTGGCTGTCTCTTATACACATCTAGATGTGTATAAGAGACAGCGACAGTGCCGCGTACCACGAGAGAGCAACGATGGTCGATTGGGTGGAGATGCCGGTAGAACACGTGCAAGAGGTCCTAAAGCTTCTTCGTCGAAAGAAACAAGATGCAGAGATTGCCGGCATCGTGGAAACTTTGGAAAGCTTGATATCGTCCGCCAAGTCAAGTCCGGAAACGAAATTGACTGCTAAATTTAAGAAAATGTTTTTCGATAAAGACAAAAAATGAAGTTTAAAAAGAAAAAGAAAAAGATGTGGTTTACGTGACCGTTTAAAAACAAAAAAAAAAAACGAAACCTGAAATAAAAGTAGTCATGGAAATGTTTAAAATGAGTTCTGTGTTAAAATTGGGACTTCCTCAACCGACGGTACACGTCCGGTGGTCTAGACTGATGACAATTGACGGCGACGACGACGGCGACCACCACCCGGCAAAACGATTGTGGATGGCAAGACTCGAGGACTTCACGGACGTGGAGACGCTGGACCGTACGCTGGCATCGATGGACGACTGGCGACGGTTCGTCGGATGCGCCGACAGGGAAACGTCGTGCACCACCTTCGGATGGACGTTCGACGGTAAACGATACGGATCAGACAATCCGTTTTTCGAACTGCTCATTCGGACGATGAGATGCACGTTCCTGCGCTACAATCGGGGAGAATCGATGCGACCGTCCGAAACCAAGGATCTGATGGAGGCGTGCTTGTCCGAACTGGACGTGAACGACGTCGTGGTCAAGACGGGAAATCGCGTAAAGTTCGGTAAGAGCGGAGGCGGTTGGTTGAAAGGCGAATTTTTCACGGCTCTCCTGTCGCTGGAAACGTTGCGCGACTTGGTGGGGGAGCTGGCCACTTCCGCCCAGGATCTGGTGTTCGGAATCAGCAGAGAACAGTGGCCCGAACACGTGCTGAAGTTCGAACTTTCCGACGCCGACGTGAAGAGTTTTCTGGACGATGTGGCGGACGACGCGCGCAATCCCTTGCAGCGTTGGTCTCAGTACGGTCGGTTTCTCGTCGATCTGACGTCCAACGTCATCCGGCCTCTGAGGCTTCTTACCGAGGTGAACGAACGCAATCGAGCCTTCACCACCGACGTGGACGTATTCCAACCGAGCGTCTGGAGACGGTTGCACGCCAACGGAATAAATCTACCGCCGTGCGTCTCCGAATCAACCGTCCTGCACGAACCGGACAGGAATCGGAACGACACCGCATTCTGCCTTTTCAACGGACCGCACGACGACGAATTGGACGAGGATGCGACGATCATCGACGAGAACCGCATCAGACGCGAACGTCTGAGGCGTTGCGGCCAAAGCAAGGACGGTGGCGGCAACGAGGTGCCGGTTTTCAGACCGAGGAGGGGCAGATCGGCAGTCGATATCGTACTCGACGTTATCGACGTGGACGAGACAAACAGCTGCAGATGCATTGTGATTTAAGACACAACCCGGTCCTGGATTCATACCCGTGTAATTTAATTCGGACAATAAACAAAAAAAAAAGAATTGACACATTATTCGTTTGTACGTTTCACTTTGTTTGTTTTACTATGCTCTCCCAATCAGGCACAATTTGTTCTTATGCACTAGATATTGTACATCGTGCTTAATATCGAAAGCTTTTATGCATAAATCAATATCAGAGTTACAACATTTGTTCATCACCAGTACGACGGTCGGTTTACCGGTTTCAAGTTGGTTTAATATGTACGAAAACGTGAAATAACCTTTTGATTGCGTCATTGCAACAACAAAACGTTTCTTGCCCGATTTTCCATCGTTGCGATATCCGATCGAAAGATCTTCCCTTCGATCGACCATCGTATTGAAGTAAAAATCATCGTATTTTCCTCTTCCTCCTCCTACTCCTTCGCCAACGATACCAAAATAAGTGACGTTCACACGACTGCCTATGGTAAATGTGTAAATTCCTTTCTTCAGAAAATGACGCATCGCGAAGACACCTTCGGAAGTCTCTTCCCATTCGTGCACATCGTGTTCTGTCTCTTATACACATCTAGATGTGTATAAGAGACAGAATATACGGCATACGCAGTCTACCGTCTACGGTGGTCGAACGTCTGAAAC
>NW_022703675.1:6646-7027 GCF_011630105.1 Anneissia japonica | reverse complement strand
AATACCAGTAATCGGAACGATACCTGTCTCTTATACGCATCTAGATGTGTAATATCCAACGGATCGTTATCCGCGGTGAAAATTTTCACCATTCTCGCTATGATTTTTGCATTCGTCACGTCCTCCATCCTTAAGGCTGAATGCTATATCGACTCAGTAGCTCATGTGTGTGTGTGTGTATATATATACAATTTGCATTGATGACGTCATCGAAATTGTCGACGTCATCGGATGATACATTGGAGGAAAAAAAAAAAAGAAACAACAAAGCAAAAACAAATCAAAGATATATGTTTTTTTTTTCATTAAACTTTATTTTCAAAAACAATAAAAAGTACACAATACTTGTTTGGTTTTTCTTTTTTTTTTTTTTTTTTTTTT
>NW_022703675.1:6271-6639 GCF_011630105.1 Anneissia japonica | reverse complement strand
CGGATTTGGAGTAAGTGTGGTCGCATTCAAACGACATTCTCGGTCTCTTCGATTCACCGTCGTCTTCCGTAACACACTCTCTCTTACGTGCGGCTGCAAGGCCACCGTCCACGAATGCCGGAGCGACATATCCTGTACTTCGAAGAGTCACATCTGGAGCCGTTTTAAATCCCACCTCCTTCACCAACCATTCCCTCATTCCTACGACCAGATGATTTTCCTCCTCAAACATGCTTCCGTTGACTTGCACGAAGCAGCACAGAAAGCGTACGTACTCGACGGTCGACGAGCCGATTTCTATACCGCCGAACCACATCATCAGCTTCAACGTCTCGCTGAATCGCCAGAAAACGTGCTCGTTCGTGTAC
>NW_022703675.1:4751-6222 GCF_011630105.1 Anneissia japonica | reverse complement strand
CATCGTGATTCTGTCCGCGTCTCTGTCGATGGACGAGATGTTGTCTCCTTCCTGACTCAACTGGACTTGGGTTTCCACCAGTTCCACGTGAGCGTTGGACACGCCGAATCGATTCAGCAGACTGTGCGTGTCCACGACCGTCCCTTGCTTGCCAACCAACCTCACGCCGTTGACGTTCGTCCACGTGAAGCACGGGTAGTGACTGGCGTATTCGGTTTTTCCAGGCGGATGCGTTATCTGCAGGAAAATCTTCTTAGCGTCGCAGACCTTGCTTTGCGGCAAGCAGCGTCTCCAACGGATTATTGTCCTCCGTGTAAATCCTCACCATTCTGGCTATAACTTTTCTACGTGTAGCACACTCCATCTTTTCGTTGAATGCTAAAGTCGAGCTAAAATGTTCGTAGATATGTGTGTGTATATATTTATATGGGTTTTTAAAAAAAAATCGATGACGTAATCAACTTCCAATAACGTTCGGTCTATCAGGCTGTTGAACGAAATAAAAAAAAAAAAACAAACTTCGGTTTTCGATGACGTCATCAAAGTTCGTACAAGTCCGAATACCGAGGCAAAGTAGATCGTGGTGGTGGTGGTGGTGGTGGTGACGATGGTGGTATATGAACCGCCGTCACGATCGGTCTCGATGCTCGCATTCTATGACACGACAGGATTATCAACACCAAGACGATAAAGGAATACCAGTAATCGTAACAATACATTGCGTCACTCTTCCTTCATATTCTGCGCATGCTTATGTAAAGGGTAATGATATTCCGCTATCTCCACCAGATGGATCCGGTCAGGACCCAACACTTCGGGATCGGGTATGAAACTGGCAAATACGATGACGTGTGGTATTTTATAATGTATTATCTTGGTCTTATAATTTTTTAAAAAATAAGACCCATTCTTAATAGTTTCGATTACGTCACAATTTATTCTGGATTCTTCGGTTCTTGAGAAATCAAACACAACGATGCGTTCTTGTTTGTACGCCCATTTTACATCCGCACTTTTTCGATTGCCGGTGCAAAATGCTACGTGATTTAACATTAGATAATTCGCCATCCACGTTTTTTCCGGTGTTACCGTCTTCGTCGTAATACCAGTATACCCTCGTCGGATCCGGTTCTCCGTCCAATTTATCCAACAGTCGTCGTTGCCACGGTCTTAGGTCTTTTTTTCCCTTTTCCATTTTTTCCCGTTCGTTGCGGGAATTCACACACACAATTCATGCACATCTGACTCTGTACTTGCTAATGCATTAGATCTTTGCTCACCCACAATCAGACGAACAAACAAAACCAAAAAGAAAGACAATATAATACTTTTTTTTATCTTGTAAAACTTTAATTCAATATACATATAGATATATACATAGAACGATTTTATACAACAATGCTTGAGTCATCTTCACACGATTTCTTTTTTTTCGAAACACTATCGTTTTCGATATCGAATGATATCTTAT
>NW_022703675.1:367-3410 GCF_011630105.1 Anneissia japonica | reverse complement strand
CCGAGTCTCTGGTGAAACAAGTGGAGAGCATGCAAAGGGAAAAGATTAAGGCCGAAGAGCGGGAACGGAAAGCAATCGAGACTTTGGAAAAAGAAAGGGAAGAGATGGCCGAAATGAAACGGAATTTGGAAACAAGGAATTCAGAATCGGCTCGGGAAAACGAACGAAAGGATATGATCTTGGCCGATGCCAAAAATAATCTGAAACGGACGCAGGAGGAATTGGCAGAGGCAAAGTCCGCCGCCGAGCGAGCCAAGACGGAATTTCACGAGTCACGAATGTCGGAATTAGAAGACAGAATGAAGGCTGTCTCTTATACACATCTAGATGTGTATAAGAGACAGGGTGCTGCAGTTGCTGACCAACACGTACGACCAACCTATGTGGCATTCTTTCGCGGCTTCCCCCCTGGCCGTGATGGTCGCCAAGATCCAGTGCAGCGTTCGCAACAGCGAAGAAGAAGAAGAAGAAGAAATGGGACCGACCAAGATCGCGTACGTCGCCGGTCCGCGCGGTCACGCCACCGACACGCTGAGGAGATTATGCGAAAAGAGACGCGCAGCACGCCGCATACCTCCGGTCAGACTCACCTGTCTTACATCGCCGTCGCCCATCAGCGCACCGGCCACGAATCCGATACCGCTTACGTCCGACGGAGTCGGATCGACGGCAACCAGCAACCCGGAAGCGAAGCCGTGACGTTGATCCGAACGGCGTTCGTCCGAGAACAGCCTGTTAAGAAGACGCCCGGAAAAGAGACGCTCTGCCAGAGAGGAATGCGAGCCGACGGGAATGCCCATGCACTCCAGTTCGTAGCTGCCGTGCGCTATCAGGTTCATCATCTGCTGGACGACGTTACCGTCGCTTCCGTCTATGTGTTCGGGCACCAGATGCCTCCGATGGGCGCATACGGTTCTGACGCCTTTTTCGAAACAGGCGTCGCACAGATACGACTGCGTTATGTACTTGACCAGCGGACGGCCCTCGTGTTTTAACGACACGAACTCCTGAGACCAATGATCACTAGAGGTCATCGACAAAGTCAACAGCACGGACACGTTCTTGGGCTGAAAGATGGGCAGAGTGGATATCATCGCCGCCTGTTTCATCCACGGGTATTCGTCCATTCATCCGAGGTCGCAACCGGTTCCTCTCGAGGCCTGGTGAGTAAAAGAAAGAGAGAGATGTTAGCACTTAACAGATATCTGCGTACCGGGTCGATATCGTTTCGCGGAACCGCTGCACGACGGATTGCAGTACGTGTGCGAGACGTCGCTCAAGATTCACACGTGCACGTCCGACGAGAGTTCGTGCATCGTGCACAACATCGACATGAACACCAAACGATGCGCTCTGACCGGTAAAGAATTCTACGAGAACCAGTACGAAGCGGAGCACGTGGGAGAAGATATCGCGATGTTTCTGGGACCTAGACGAGAGATGGAAAAAACGCGAAGCAAAGACGGCGCCATGATACGGTTCAGGACCTGCATCGGCACGGTTCTCGAACGTCTTTACGACCCGGACAGACGCCAAAGATACAACTTCGAATTCTTTCGCAAGAGAGCGTTCGAAATCGTGCTGAACAGGATGGAGAACGAACAGGCCGTCGGACTGGTGTCGGTATTCAGGGAGACTTTACTGAGCAGCGTGTCGGCGGACAGACTGTCGGACGTGGGAGTGGATTCGGCGTCGACGCTCGGGGACGTCCAAATTTCGTGTACGAGCTTGCTCTGGTGCTCGTTTCCTATTCCAACTTGCCTCAGACCAAAAAGGATTTTCTACTGGATAACGCCCACGAAACCGCGGTGTACCTACTGAAGAGAACTTTGTACGGCGTACGAAGCGAGAACATGGAGGTACTTACGCCGAGGTTCGTTCGGTTAAGACCTCTGCCGGGCGATCGATTGATGTGGACCGTGTTTCAGGTTCGAACCGAGCGTCTGACGTATTGCTCGAGTCTGATACAGGGCATGATGGCCGAGAAGATTTGTCGATATCACCTGTTGAAATTAAACGCTCTTCCCTCTTAGTATTTCGTTTTTTTTCGTCTTCTTTTTTCTTTTCGTCGTCGTCTTGTTCTCCACGGCTTGCGCGGTGGTTTGATCGATTTTCCTCTTGGCATTCGAGACGGTAGCAAAATTTGCTCCCGAATGCCAAGACGAAGAACGCATTAGATCTTCGACAGCCAAACGCCACGACATGTTGTAATGTTGTTTTTCTTACCGACTGTGTTTTATTTGTTCGGTCATTAATGTTATATTAACCGAAAAAAGAGAGAGCGAGAAAAAGAAAATGTACAATGCGTCGACTTCGGCCACCGCCGCCGCCCTAACCGCCACCACCACCGTGCCGCGCGTTCAGAAAAGAAAAACGTCGGAACCGGAAGAATGGGATGATGATACGTTCGAAGGTGACGAATCGAAAAAGACAAAGATCGAAGATACGCGGTATCGAAAACGCGTACACCAAGAGCTCGCATCGGCGACGCTGGACAGGGCATCGCTGATGCGACTGATGTCGACGGCGTACAGGAGCGGATATAATCCGAGCGGATCCATGATGGGACTCGATCCGCAGCTCGTACGAGTGCACGGATTCGATCCCGTGTTCGCGGGCGCGTTCCTTAGCGCCACCGTCGACCGAGGATGCACGCAAGAGACGAAGACCATGTTCAAAAATCTGAAGGTGTTGATCGAATTGCTGCAGAAAATGATAGGCGAAGCCGAAATGTCCGAAACCGTCCGGGAGATGTGCGATTCGTTATTCCTCGGAGGTTGCTTTATGAATACGGACCAGTCGAGAAGATATTTTACGTTCAAAAACGGTAAACTGGTGCAGATAAAGACGATCATCGCGATCAACTTCCACGGGATGAATGCGGTGCCCGGGATCCACTCGTGCGCATTGAAATCGGCAAATCGGCTTCCCCGCTACAGCTGGGCATGTACCGACCGGGCGTGCGATTGACGATGAAGGAGTTTTCGCAAAATTTCTTCGTCAGTTCGAAGGGAAACGAGGGAGTTCGTCATCTGCGGTTCGC
>NW_022703675.1:0-255 GCF_011630105.1 Anneissia japonica | reverse complement strand
TTGCACTTGATTCTCACGTGTTTGGTTTTCGGACGAATCGCCAAGCATATCGGAGATAACGAACTCATGCATCGACCGGACATGTGGAACCTCGTGTTCGGTTCGAGCAAAGAGATCGCCGCCTCCGGTTGGTCGTACGAGAAGATCGACAACGAGATATTGGTCGAGATGGAGCACTGGGAGAATAACCATCTGGTGTTCGCTCACGCCATGTTTCTGAATCTCGACAAAATGGAAGAACGGCCGACCGTTGCA
>NW_022703674.1:0-865 GCF_011630105.1 Anneissia japonica | reverse complement strand
GATTGTACCTCTCGCAATGCACTTACTTTTGCTGAAAAATTTGGCACAAACCTAGCATAAAAACCAGCGAGTCCTAGAAATGACTTAAGTTGGAGATTAGTCTGGGGTATTGCAGCTTTAGCAATTCCATGGACTAATTCGTCACTAGGGTGAATACCTTTGTCATCGATAACATGACCTAACACTTTCATTGAAGGTACCCCGAACTCACATTTGTCATTTAGCGTCATACCACGTTCTTTCAAACGGGTAAGCACTGAAAATAATGTTTTATCATGCGCGGCTTTGTCGCGTCCGTAAATAATAATATCTAGAACAGAATTTAATTCTTTCCTCGTGGTTCTCTCCCTGTGGCAACTCCTGCCCCTGTCTCTTATACACATCTAAGGGGCTTAAGATAAACCAAAACAAACTGTACGAAATCGGAAAACACCATCATGCGTAATAAATGATGTAAGGTCGCGACTGTCGGAATCTAATTCCAGTTGGTAATAAGCTGATTTAAGATCGAGCTTAGAAAAGTATGTCGCACCATTCATCTCGCTCAACATTTCTTCAATTGAAGGAAGAGGAAATTTGTCCTCAATAACCGCTTCATTGGGTTTTCTTAAATCAACACATATGCGGATTTTACCAGTCTTTTTCCATGCAACTACAATTGGTGAAACCCACTCTGGCGCTTCAGCGCGTTCAATAATCCCTGCGTCTAGAAGACGTTGTAATTCAGCGGACACGGCTTGACGCACAGTCAATGGCAGTCTACGCAGCTTTTGTTGGACTGGCTTAACCTCTGGGCGAATTTTAACCTTATGTTTGAACCCCTTAACCTTACCCAAGGTATCTGAAAACAAACATGAAAATTGTG
>NW_022703673.1:0-1043 GCF_011630105.1 Anneissia japonica | reverse complement strand
ATTATAATTATGTAATTATATTTACACGATATGCAGGTTACTCAGTAGTAAAATATTAACAATATATTGTTATAATTAAATAAAACACAGGATATCATATGCTATGGAAATAGGCCTCCTATGCCTACACGTTAATAGTACCGTAGAGTTTCGAATAACATACCGGTACTGCTGGTACATTTTAATTACAAATTTTTGCAAAATTCAGCCAGAAACATTAATAAAAAATAGTTATCACGCTCTTGATAAGCTGTTGCAAGTAATCAGGGCCGACTTGACCAATATTCTTTGTGTTGTGATGGAAATTTGGTTTTAGTGAGGTCTGAGGGCATCCACTTCAGCCCCAGCCCCACCTTGGTTGGTAAACAACTTTTTTGGCACCTCTGATTGCCAGTAAATACGGTAGATGCTGGCAATCTAGAGCCGCTATACCTCTTTCTCAGGGAGGCAGCCAAATATAACGTTATCACGGAAATAGAGTTTATGTTGGAAATATGGCACCTCTAGATGCACAGAAATACCAGCTGGCAATCCTGTAGAAAATGATAAATTGTTAAATATTTAATTTCTTACCATCGCCATAACTAGATGAATTGATTTGCTTAAAACCTCCATAAATAAATAAAGTGCAAGAAACACGAATACATATATAATGTAATGGATAAAAATTTTTATAACATACTATAATTATATTTACACGATGTGCAGGTTACTCAGCTGTGAAATATTAAAAATATACAATTAAATAAAACAATATGCTATGGAAATGGTCCTCCTATGCCTACACGTTAATAGTACCGTAGAGTTTCGAATAACATACTGCTGGTACATTTTAATTACAAATTCTTGCAAAATTCAGCCAGAAACATTAATAAAATAATGTTTATCACGCTCTAGATGAGCTGTTGCAAGTAATCAGGGCTGGCTTGACCAATATTCTTTGTGTTGTGATTGTGAAAATTTGGGCAACATTTTATAAATAGTTAATTGTAATTTCATATTTATACCTCTAAATTTTTCAAAATCTATTTCATCTTTTTACA
>NW_022703672.1:0-651 GCF_011630105.1 Anneissia japonica | reverse complement strand
TTTTTATTGTCACGTGTACAATCGTGTTCTATGTACGATAATTAAATATAAGATATTCTTTATTATACCATGTTTACCACAGTATACATACGCATGGGAATGGAAAGTCGTCAATTGTCATTGTACTTATGTTTATCTTTTCATTATTTCAGACACGACAACAGAAGCAGTCATTGCGAATCATGATGACAACATTCAGGAGTCAGATGGCAATGTTGATGATGTCGACGATGAATTACCCGCTCCAAAGAAGGCTAGAGTAGAAGTAGTCGACGATGCTGATGATGTACCCACTCCAAAGAAGGCTATAGTAGACGATGCTGATGACGAATTACTGCGACCCGCTCCAGAAGTTACCGAGAGCCATGATGACAGCATCCAGGAGTTCGTGAACCAAACCATTGAAACACTTTTGCCTGTTAATCGTATGTTCACAATTATAGTTTTTCTATAGGCCTACTAAAATTGACAAATACGATTTATTCAGATTTGTATTTCTTTGAACAATCGTATAAAATGTAAACAAACCGATGACAACATTTTATTTAATTTTTACTTAATAATACATAATTTATAGGCCTAGGCCTATATAATCAGACATTCCAACCACTGAATGTTAAAAAGAGGGACACATTGATCTGAAAAGTGGGA
>NW_022703671.1:0-1165 GCF_011630105.1 Anneissia japonica | reverse complement strand
CAATGTTCACGCCTATTATTGGCCGTATTCGACAGGTCGTATTTCGTTAAACCACGCCCACCTGCGCAGCCGCTGCGGTAAAATCCAACTTAACGAAGACGACCAGTCGAATAGAAAACTTGTTAAATACTCGACAAAACAAAATGGCTCCATAGTAATCGCGATACACGCTGCGTAATCAAGATTGCTTTAGCTTGTGGCACTAAGGGCTTGTCGTAAAAAAAATATTTTCATCCGGTTTTTAAATTCTACAATTATTTTTTGACTTCATATGCGTAAATATAATATTATAATTTTTTTTTCTGAAATTTAATCTAAATTATATTAATGCAAATGTTGTTTCTAAACTCACCAATCGGCCATGTCTGTTTTGGTCACTTGGATAACTTAAAGCTGATTAACGCACTGGTTTACGTTAATTTTCGTTGTCAACGAAGTCTATTTTACGAACCACCAGTCGAATGAAAATAATACTCAACGAAAAATCGTAGTCAACGAAATGAACCAGTCGAATACGCCCAAAGAAAATAAAAACTACAAATTTCAGATAAGATCAATATGGGCACACACTCATATTTTATGTAACTTGACTTTCGACATGCGCAGTCAAAAATACGAAACGGTTTAATTTATTCATATACGGGCGTTTTAATGCTCAGAATGTTCTTATCAAGTGACGTGTCTAGGCCTACGTCCTTCATAAAATCTTGAACAATTTTGCAATTCACTGAAAACAATTAACTGCTGATTTATATAGAAAATCAAAACAAGTTTACTTTTCGCTGACTGACATTTTCTTTATTACTATATTTGAAATGTATTTCGAATTTATGTAACATATAGATCTATCTTGAGTTACTTATCAATTTTTTTAATTTTTTTTTTTTGTGTGTTTTTTTTGTTTTTTTGTTTTTTAGGGTTAATGTTATCACTGTTAGCTGATTTAAAAATAGTGTCACACAATTGTATATTTCTGTGAAAAAAAGACTCCTGTCATTGCTCTAATTACTGAACCATTGCCGATATAAAAGTTAACTAAGCTAGTATAAAGTAAAAGCCAGACCAAAACTAATCCATTATTGATTGAGAAAATAATAAAAATCAGTAGAATCGTCGAGTTTTAAAAACGACATAAATTTTCGTTGATCCATGAGAATCCGACCGT
>NW_022703670.1:0-686 GCF_011630105.1 Anneissia japonica | reverse complement strand
CGCCAGTAACCTTGCTACCCAGATTATATTGTGCGATGTTCGAATTGACCTATCAAAACAAGTACATTTTGCCCAACTTTCTAATTCCCACGTGCCTGCACAGCCCGTATGAATTTAATACATGTTTGTATTATTATATATATTATTATGTTTTAAAAATGGTTAAACCATGGCACATGTTTATATTGCTGAACAAGGCAGTCGGCTATTCCCTTCTTGCGGAGCAGCAGCGCGTTTACATTCCTGAAGGCGGCTTTCAAAGAATCAGATCAGACACTAGACCGTCTACATTCCTGAGTTGGCGGCGTTTAAAGAGAAGACTATTGTATGTGATTGACCTTGTGTCTGCTTCTCTCATGCTTCTCCTGATCGTGGGAACCTACTTGTGTGGGAACGTTTCTCACTGAATTCACTGCAGTAATGCAAACTGGTGGTTTATGCCTATTTCAAACAGTTTATTTCCGTTCATGACAAAGTAAGAATATCGATACGAAACAAAGTGAATTGATTTTATTTCTGAACGGGACCGGTAGCGGCAGGATTTGGCAGAAGGGGATACAATGTGTCCGACAAAAAATCACGAGGCAAATATTAAAACAGTGTAAATTTTTATTTCATTTTCTTCAACTTAACTTATATACCGGGATGGTGTCCGGCGGGAGATAGTTGTTACTATCATAGTTTAA
>NW_022703669.1:0-652 GCF_011630105.1 Anneissia japonica | reverse complement strand
CAAGTAACTAAAATGTATTTAATAAAATATATGGACTATTGTGGATCCAGGTTTTTAAAACATCATGAACTGAGGCCGGGGGAATTGAAAGGGGGAGAAAACAGGGCTTAAGCTGCTACCCTAATCATTTGTCTCAGTCCCCTCTATCATTCAACTGCTTCCAATTCCCCTGGATTATTACAGAGCTGTAGTAAAAGAATTTTTATCCGACAAGCTCATAAATTTTGATCACCATGCAAAACAACCAGAAAAACTACCAAATGCATATTGAGTAACTAATGTTACTAGTTTAATCATTGATAGCAATAAGTCAAAGGCAAAGGATTTAATACATCCGCACCTGTCTAAACATACCACTGTTGTATTACACGTGAATTTGGTGGGATGGTCGCCAGAATGTGAACTCTAACCCTGGAGGTTCAGGGAAGCACGCGGAATAACAAACACAAAATATATACTGTATTTTTTGTTTGTGTTTTATTAAAGTTGATGGGAATGATTATTATTATTATGGCGGTGCCCTTTATGCCTTGGCGTAAGGCCAAATAAAAAAAATTATTGTGTTGGCCACATCCGACTGACCCAAATTTTATGAAATTCAGGGTCTGCATTTTAGCTTTTTTTTTTTTTTTTTTTAACAAGGAACAATATT
>NW_022703668.1:0-523 GCF_011630105.1 Anneissia japonica | reverse complement strand
AAGATTAGACAAGAACGACTCGCTCGACACGAAAAGTTTAGTGTATTATACAAACGTTGAGACCGCTTCACAACGGCCTTTGTTTCGAGATTTGAGCATGAAGGCAAGGCAAAAGCAGCTACGTTTTTTGTCCGCTGATCGGTTAAAAAACGTATTTTATTTTCATTTTATCACTGAAAAACAATTATTGTAAAATGTTTAGCCCATAAATATGATGTATGGGAAGAAAACATTAAACAATATTTTAATTTGGACCTTCAAAAAGCAGTTAAAAAGAAATGGCTATGAAATTTTAGGGGGGGGGGGGCTAAAGCCTGTTTAGCCCCCCCTCTAAATCCGCCCCTGCATTTTCAATGTGATATCACAACGTTTTAGTAATGTTTTCATATTATAATGATGTTAATTTTAAACGGAGTTGTACTTATGTTGGTGAGAAGACTAATGGGGATGAGGATGATGATTATGAGGATGATACTGGTATTATTATTATTATTAATATTATTTTTATATACTATTAATTTAT
>NW_022703667.1:0-6515 GCF_011630105.1 Anneissia japonica | reverse complement strand
GTTGTTACATTTCATATCCACAGTATATGTAAAAGTGACCAAAAACATAAATTTATTTCCCCTATCCCTATCTTAAATAGTTTAAAATAGGGTATTTTAGGTCAAAATTTCAAAGTGCTGTAAAAAAAATTGCCCAAGCCCTAGGCATGGGGATTTTTTTTCTGAGACACTATAGGGTATGCTGATTCAGAAAAACCAAAAATTAATTTTCCTTTACTTTTTTCCCGCTAAAGTTTATTTCAGCAGTTTTACAACCAGACTATTAAGGTCCAACGCATACTCTTAAATAATTTTGCATTATCTGACTGGTTGTCAACGACCGGTAATAGAAAATGTTGTGAATTGTGGCATATAGGTATAATTGTCAATCCCTTTTTTCAATACAATCATATACACATAATGCCCTACATAGACTAAGTCTGTCACGAGGAATAATGAGTAGAGTTTTATATTCGTTTAATCTTAGGAACAAATCCAGGTGTTACAAGATTCAAACTAACTAATATTTACTTTAGGCTATGGCTCTTGTGTTCTAAATCCACGCTTCTTAAACTATGGGACGCGACCCAAAAGTGGGTCTCCAAATTTTTACGTTGGGTAACGAGCCGGTTTGCCCCCAAAAAACTTTAAAAACAGATTGTTAACTCACATTTGATAATTTACATGTTTGATATAAAGTCTGTACTTCTTAATGTATTGTATATATTTTTATGTATTGTTTTTCTTTCGAGGGCCTCTTCAAGTCAGCTGTACTACTGTAGTGCAGCTGTTAGAGCTACCCTCGTGAAATAAAGTTGAAATAAAAATAAAAATAAAAAAAATACTGTAACAAATCTGACGACAGTACTTCATTTGAACAATCATTTTAAACAATATTTTATTACATGGCCACAATAAATATATTAGGTCTACCCATTCCTCCATGGTCTACCACAACATAATATGTAAATGTTTAACAACAAGCATAGACATAAACTTTAATAACTTTCAAACAGGCATGCAAATGCAAACAATAATACAGCTAAAAGCCGCTCTTCGTGACTATTTGTTAGTTGATAATGGTAACCAGAGGTCTAAAATTGATTAGGTTTAAGCTTATCAAATATATATTATTTAAAAATTGGAAAACATTTATTTTTCATGCAAAAGAACCGGTCTTATGTTTTCAAAAATTTGGGTCAGTCAGGATTGGGCCACACACTTTTTTTAAACGTAAGTCCCTTGTATTTCTCTAGTCTCAACTACTTAAAGTCTCATTTTCCAACTGTGGTGAAGGGGAACCATAATTAATAAAGGATTCAACGTAGGGGCGGCCCGGGCCCTCTAAAATTCCGTGAAAAAAGAGAGGCGATATATCTTTTAACTCTGGGGCCAACCCTATTAAGGGGACACCCATATTAAGGGGACGGGGACACCTTCTGAGAGTGCCAAATGGTCAAATAACCCCTATTAAGGGACACTTTTTTTCTATTGTATCGCAACAAATACAACAGTCTCAAAATAAGAAAAAAACACTAAACTTTAAACATTTAGAGCAACTTATTGAGGAACTGTTACTACCTTTCTACTGCTGTTTGTCAAGGGCGAGCTTTGTTAGACTACATAATAGTAATAATAATAATAATAATAATAATAATAATAATAATAATAATAATAATAATAATAATAATAATAATAATAATAATAATAATAATAATAATAATAATAATAATAATATTTTATCTGAAATTGCAAAAAAGCACATTTTTCGAAAAAAATAGAGAAAATGAATTTATGTTGTGGGAGGGCGTATACTTGGCAATTTTTTAAAGGCGCTATATTTGTTTTGGTTTGAGGGGTAATTTAATAGTTTGCATTAGACATGTGAATCCTCTCTTTGCTTTGCTTCCAAGCCTCGCACACCACTTTGATTTTGATTTTTCAACTGCGTTTTAAATGTTTGGTGTTTACCATCACATTTTAACTCAACTTTTAACTGCGTTTGATTGTTTGGTAATCAACTGACTGTTTTTGATTAAGCGTAGTCAGGGCTTTTATTGACGTTCTCAATTCCAATAATCGGCGCTATTACAACAACTTTGATTTCTACAGATTTACACGAGTAAGTGCTATTTATCTCTCAACTAACTAGGTCTGCCAGGCTTATTTTTAAGAATATGGCCGCAGGGTGTACAAAGGTTTAGGACATTCATTTATCCGACGAAAGGCATATTGCGAAAAGGTTTTGGACCTACGCCTGAATTAGATTATCGTGCAAAGGGAGGACTCAAAGTAGGTGATTTTACAAAACTACACAGCCTGATATAGTTTACAATCACCTAAGAGAAAATGACGTTGATAAAAATTCTGACGATTTCTTTGTACGGAAAATTGACAATCACCGGACTGACTTTGTGCCATGGATCAGATAACATGAGAAAAAACACTGAAGAACGTATTATATATAAGCTTGGAACACTTGCCCCTAATGGACTTTATATATCATTTAAATCTTTCAGAAATTAATAGGCCCATTTACTGAATATGTTATACCATATACTATGCTGATGTTTATGTTTCTTTCATATCATTTCTATATATATTTCTATTTATTTTATTATGATTATGATTTTTTTAGGCTTTTCTTTTTTATATATTATTTTGCCATGTTTTGCTCTGACTTATTTTGTCCCACCCACCAGTGCTTTTTTAGGGAGGGAGGCTTCCTCCCTCCATTGTTCTATTTGTTCCTTTGTTTTATGCTTTGTTTTATTTACCAGCTTTCTATTGGCTACTACGTTTTGTTCTGCTAATACAACATATAACTAAATAAAAAAGATATAAGATAGAGATAAATTAAATAAAATGGAAAATAAATTAATAAAATAAATGTAATAAAGAACTAGGAAAACTAAATTAAAGAGGAATATATCATCATACAACATGTCTGTCTGTTTTCAATTCAATAATTGCATGTAATTCTTGTATCGCCTCTATTATATGTATATATATATATATATGATATATATAATATGCGTCTATATTTATTATGTATGCGCTTTGTATATAGGTACTGAATATTTGTCTCCTGTCAAGTACGGGCATGTTGTGCATGTGAGCATGTTGTACCTATGGATATGTTTTGCCTTCGGGCATGTTCTGCCTTCGAGCATGCCTTTCCTACGGAAAGGTTTACCTCGGAGAAGTTTGCCTACGGCTGTTCTGTTTCCGGGCATGGTTTTGCCTACTGGCATGTTTTGCCTACGGGCATGTTTTATCTCCGAAATTGTTTTCCTACGGGCATGTTTTGGCTTACGGTCATGTTTGCCTAGTGGCATATTCTACGAACGATAGGAATGTTTTGCCTAAGGCATATTTTATGTTTTCCTACAGTCATGTTTTGGCTTAAGGTCAGAGTTTTTGCCTATCGGCATATTTTGCCCAAGATAGCAATGTTTTGAATGAGGCATAATTTATGATTTGCCTACGGGAATTTTACCTGTGGATGGTTTTTGCCTACGGCAATGTTTGCCCAATGGCATTTTGCTTACGGGCATGTTTATGTTTCCATTGACCATCTTGCCTAAATGGTGTGTTGGTTTTGCCTCCAGGGAGGTGTTTGTTGATAATCACAATGGAAATTTCATTTCCTAGAACTTCGTATCATCTTCGATTTACTCTCTTCAGATACAATGCCAAAAGCTGCTACTAAACGCCGTTCAGTATCTAAGGCTGCGGCTCCCAAGAGACTGGTCCAACAACCACGGGCCGAACCGGAGGTTCAAGTGGACTACGTTAAGGTGGCAGCGGAAGTAGCTAATTCTGAAGGATGGAGAGTCCAGTGGTCATACAGTAACACAAGACAGTGCGTCACAGGACGCGAGTGTCTCTAGTAGAAGACCTCTTTGAAGGTGAAGGAAATGCTCCTTCCATCACATTGTCAATGACGGACTCGATAGCCCCAGGTATCAGTGTACCTTTGGCGGTAAAGAACAAAATATGGACCAACGTGTACATTGATCTCAAATCACTGATAATAAACGATCTTGACACTACGGCCTCAGTGACGATTGTCGACAAACAATTGAGAGTTGAGAACAACAGTAAGAAGAAGGTGCTCAGTATCACTGATTGGATGCGATCATTTACAATCTTTATGTCAATCTATATCGAAGAATCACCACATGAATGCTTACATCTGTTAAAATATACTAACAATATTTTAGAATTGTATGCTCTGAGTAACGTAAATTGGCAGGTATACGATTACGATACGATTTCGCAGGGCGAGACATGGTAACAAATTGATAATAATAATAATAATAATAATAATAATAATAATAATAATAATAATAATAATATGTCGTTCTTATATAGCGCTTAATGTCTTAACAAAGCCTCTAAGCGCTTCACATTACGACATCAATGGGTGGCTGCCTTTGCATGGAATGCAATTAAAATGGAAGGAACTGCATCCCGAATTGATGATGAAACTAGGTTCCACTGGGAATTTGAGGGCTCAAGCGCAACAATTCTTTCATTCCCAACAGCGACTGGTCTGTTTCAAATTCAACGCGGGGAAATTCTGTCCGGCGGGTACCACTTGAAGGTACGCACACCTCTGTGCAATCTGCCGCTCCCTGCACCCTCAGCCTCTCTGCAGCGAAGCTCAACAAACTTTTAGTCGGGGGGAAAGTGACTGCATGAAATGCAATCAATGGACGGTCTACTTAACTACGCTTGCAGTCTTATTCTACCGGGTCATCCTATGCGTTTCTACGCCGTTTGATTAACATTTTCTCATTGGCAAACATCCGTCACACCTCGTTACACTGGAAAGCTGGCGTCTTTGTTAAGTGGGCATGCCCGCCGCTTTCCCATGCCCCCTACCTTGCATTTGGATCCAATTATTCACTTTATAAAATTCGAGTTTGGTACCGTTTGAACAGGCACTCGCAGTACCATTCACCGATTTTTAGGGGGAGGGGTTGGGGTGTCAGTGGAGCATAGCTCCTGACTCTTCCCCCACCTTGTTTCTTTTTGTCTGGGTGGTGACCTTTCCTTGTAGTCAAGGAAAGGACCCAGATTGTTAGTAATTAATTAGTTTTTAGGTAGGTTATATTGATTTGATGCTTAATTTGTTAAATTAACGTTTTACAACTCTTCATGTACTATTTATATTGTACTCGCCATTGAAGTATTTATGTATTGATCACGTGTCAGGTGTATGTCGAATGTAACAGTCTAAACTTATATAGTCATTCTCTATATTTATCTTATATATATATACTCTTTATAATTTAATCTTTAGGGGCAGTCTTAAGTTCCCATTCTATAAAATGTTTAGCTAATATAACGACATCAATGGGTGGCTGCCCCATTACACGTTTTGAGTTATCTATATATTAAATTGTTTTTCGTCATTGAATAAAATGACAATTTCCATCCAATCCGGTGTTTGCTTTCTTTGTTTCGTCTTGTACCCGCGTCCTGCTGCGGCATAAAACACATTTTTCGAAAAAATAGAGAAAAATGAGTTTATGTCTTGGGAGGGCGTATACTTGGCAATTTTGTAGAGGCGCTATATTTGTTTTGGTTTGAGGGGTAATTTAATAGTCTGCATTAGACATGTGATTCCACTCTTTGCTTTGCTTCCAAGCCTCACACACCACTTTGATTTTCCCGCCAACCTCCCCTGCTTCCTCCATATTTATCAGTGCACTAGGTATGTGCGCGTACCCAGATTGTTAGTAATTAAGTTTTTAGGTATATTGATTTGATGCTTAATTTGTTAAATTAACGTTTTACAACTCATCATGTACGATTTATATTGTAATCGCCATTGAAGTATTTATGTATTGATCACCTTGTGTCAGTTGTATGCCGAATGTAACAGTCTGAACTTATATAGTAATTCTCTATATTTATCTTATATATTTATATATACTCTTTATATTTTAATCTTTAGGGGCAGCCTTATGTTCCCATTCTATAAAATGTTTAGCTAATATAACGACATCAATGGGTGGCTGCCCCATTACACGTTTTGAGTTATCTATATATTAAATTGTTTTTCGTCATTGAATAAAATGACAATTTCCATCCAATCCGGTGTTTGCTTTCTTTGTTTCGTCTTGTACTCGCGTCTTGCGGCATAAATAAAGTTAGGCCTACTATAATATACAATACTAAACCTTGACAAATGTTGGTAGCCGCAAGCGTTGTTCAATTTTCTTCATTTAAATGTTAACTTAATTTTCAAGCAGTTAAAATAATTTTAACAATCAGGGGATTTTACATGCATATACGATAGTTATATCGCGGGTAACTACAAATTGAAAGATCTCATCATATCTCAAAATACAGGTGCGCGCATTTTCAGACATACCTACCTAAAAATAGCCACTCATCTCCCCAATAAAATTCGTGACTATGACCATGCAAGCATGGAACATTTTATTTATTGTCAAGTCTGACACCTTTCCCTTTGTCTACAGGCTTTTCTTTAATAAATCAACAGTCTACTGATCTTTCGC
>NW_022703666.1:307-946 GCF_011630105.1 Anneissia japonica | reverse complement strand
TCTCCACCGTCATCGTCGTCGTCCTCTTCTTCCAGCGGGGAATCCATCAGCTCATCGTACCTCATTTTCGGTGGTAGCGTCGTCTCCCAATCGGCGTATCCGTAGTTCACGACTAGGATGTCCCGGATCGTGAGATCCAACCACCTCTTGAGATGCGTGGGAAAGACGAGCCAGAAAACGCGACCGCAATCTACGTCTCCTCTCGCATCCTCGTGGACGATCACGCTCGGCTCTAGAAGTGAGCACACGCATGCGTACGGTTCCTCCTTGTTGTGGAGCTGCGACGCCAGTCGGAAAAACACCTGCAGCATCACGTACGTGTACTTCTCGCAGTCCATGAGAGAATCGGTGGGTATCTCGTCGGACGTGGCTTCGATGCACAAGACGGTCATCGGCTCGGTGAACATAAAATCTTCGTCGATTCGACTGCCGGGCAACAACTCACACGGCAGTAGATCATCCTTGTTCTGAGGTAGACTGCTATCGAATTTTACGGACATCTTCCCTTAAAAACTTATTTTCACGAAGTGAGAAGATTTTAAAGAAACGGCTGGATATTTATAGCGTTCGCACGCCTACTCTTGCCTGTTGGCGGATTGGCCATACGGGCGGTACACATGTGATCAAAGAGTAGGACCT
>NW_022703666.1:0-194 GCF_011630105.1 Anneissia japonica | reverse complement strand
TCAACGATCGTAAGATGAACAACAACAACGACCTGCTACTTCCTCTTGAGATCCTGTGCCGCATATTCAGGCTGGCGGCCAATGACCTGGTCACACGATTGGAGCTATGGAACGTCCACCCGTACTTTTGTAGCGAACTGGGTGACAGAACCGAAACCGTCCAGAGAGTTTTTAAAGAGATGAATGTAGGAAAA
>NW_022703665.1:474-668 GCF_011630105.1 Anneissia japonica | reverse complement strand
TGCGCACGTAAAAATGTGCGCGCGTAGTGGAAAATTTTAAAAAAATTTGAAATGCTCAAAATGGCTTAAGACTTGCTCTAATTAAGTCAAAAAGTGATATTGAGCATTTTGAAATTTTGACGCACGCATACGCGCGCGTAGTGAAGCGCACGCGTCAAATTAGGGTACAGTACATTCAACATTAACCTGAAGTT
>NW_022703665.1:0-428 GCF_011630105.1 Anneissia japonica | reverse complement strand
TAATGTAAAAACGCAAAATTGCGCGTAGATGACGTCACGCATGACTGAGCGCGTTTAAAAGCTTACCATGACTATTCCAGACCAAGACAAATGTTCGCTGACACCGATATTTGCGTAACTCGTGGCAGTTTTTGAGATATCGTGCGAACAGAAAAGAGGAGAAAGAAAGAAGAATAAGAAAACTAGATTTGAACTCGTCACTGAGGACGAGTTAGGTGATCCGCCGTACTTTGACCCTCTCGAAGCACGCGCGGTTCTGATTGAAAAGTATAATATTCTAAAACATGCTCTATTTAAAGAGTAATTTTGAGCAGTTTAAAAGGAATTTTAAAGAAAAAGAGTAATTTTGAGCATTTTAAGGACTTACGAATGTGTACACATACGTCTTAACGTCCGTGTGCACGGTAGTATTAATACAGTGTTAGAAA
>NW_022703664.1:0-669 GCF_011630105.1 Anneissia japonica | reverse complement strand
GGGGGGGGGGGGGGATGCTTGGCCCAGTCCCCCCTCTCTCAGGTCTACCCCTGGTCAACCTCATAACAAGCGCTTGTTCGATAACTACGATATAACCATGAGTAACTTACCGTACACCGTCGGAAGATGGCTATAGTTATGTTATTTTTTGTTGAGTATCTCGATGTTTTTATTGAGCTGCTTCAGCCGTCTTCAGGTAAATTAGATTGCTACAATAGTGATAACTGAAGCAAGTCTATCAAAATGTCAACACACTATAAAAAAACAACCAGAAAAATTGTTCTTTCAGAACTAATTACATGGTCTTCCGCAAGAATTTATTATTATGAATTCTCTGTTGTTGTTATTCTTTTGTACTTTATTAACAAAAACTGTAGAGAAGAATTGAAATTCATCAACAATAATGGTTTGGTGCAATTGAAAATTCATCTCATGTTTTCAATAGATTAAATTTCAAATTTGAAATTTAAATTCAAGTAAAAAAAAAAGCAATGAATAGAAACGCGCCTACACACCCACCTACGCTAAACTGTATGCCATAAGGCCAGTTAGCAATGCATATCTCTTAAAGATGCAGGCATTCAAATATCATAATAAAAAAACAAATAATCAGTAGATGTTAAAGATACAAAGATACAAGTAAATTACTGAAGTAAGAACATATGTGTG
>NW_022703663.1:0-542 GCF_011630105.1 Anneissia japonica | reverse complement strand
CCGGCGATGCAGTGATGTCAACGAGTCGACGCAGCGTCTTTCCAACACAGATCTGTTCCGTTCGTCGCTTTTCACGGCCGGCCCGAAATTTACGAGTTTGGCGCCGTCCGTGATCAAGTCGACGAGCACGTTGTTCTCGTCCACCGAGTCGTGGTAGAAACCGCGGTCTCGACAGCCGACGCATGCTCGCACCAACTGCTCGAATATCTTCTTCGCGTTGTTTTCTCCGCAGCACAAAGATTCTATCATCTCGTTCAGGAAGCAGTGGAACGTCGGTCGCGTCACGGCCAGAAGGTAAGATCGGTCGTCGTTCGAAACTGCTTCCAAGTTCGCGCAACCGGGTACTCCCTTCGCCATCTCCATGAACACCGCTTCCTCGGGCAGCTGCGCACCCTTCCATCTTGACGTGGGGCAAGGCCTCAAAATCTCCTTTACCATGACGGGGTGGTGCGGTCGATCTCTGCGCCACGTCGGTCAAACGAAGCCGTCTCTCTCCGACTCGGGGACGTGAAATAGCAAACGAAATTCGTTGTTGTGCATCC
>NW_022703662.1:0-773 GCF_011630105.1 Anneissia japonica | reverse complement strand
ATTATTCATAACAGACTTTCTTGAGAGAGTTAAGTATTACAGAAATAAGGGTCAAACTTAACTTCTGTTGCAATAAAAGAAGTGTTCATCCATCATTTTAATTAATTTATAAAAAAAATTGTTTCTGTAGGAAACACTGCCTACATTAAAATTCATAAACTTACATAGAATCAGATGTTGAGTCAACTGACACTGGAGAATCTAAGTATATACCTATAATGAAAGATTAACCAAAAAATATAATTAATAAGATCTAACAAAAAGAAAAAAAAAACAAAAAACACCCATTATTGAGATTCTTTCTGAATAAAACTGAATGTTGATTCCTGACGATGACATAATTAATGTCTAAATATTGAATCCCGACACAATGGCATTTTGATACTTGGAGTATGTATTAAACTATCTTATCTGAGATTAATCAATGGACCTTTCGACTAAATGTTGGCACTGTCTAAAAAACAGAAATTGGTAATTAACTCCAAAGATGGGGTGACCAGAAGGTTTGGAAAACATATCATGAATTTAGCATCATTAGGAACATTTTAAATACATTCCAGAAGCAAACAAATGGTGATTATGATAATTATTATAAGATTCAATAATGAGATAATATGTAAGAGTAAATTACAAAAAATTAGACAAAAAATAGATTAAAAATATCCAATTTTGTCTTGATTAGGTACTGAAATAAGGGAGATGGGGCACAAAGTGACAACTAAGCTTAATATAAGACATAGGTTAACAGTGTTCTCCAAATTGAAAATTTTTAC
>NW_022703661.1:0-636 GCF_011630105.1 Anneissia japonica | reverse complement strand
TGAACTTGCCGAATTCAAAATAGCATAGAAAAATTGTTCGACTTGGATAAAATTCGACTATAGATCGTTAACTAATGGAAAACACAACAGTTTGGCCTGTAAAATAAGATCGACTTAGAAATTATTCGAGCTAGGCAAGTTTAAATAATTTATGGATATGAAAAAGATATTTGATAGCTAAAATGTGTTAATGAGCGAGTTGCCAACTGGAGGTCGAGGATTCATTTTTTTTAAATTTACCTTGACAGAGTCATATCGTTGTTTGCTCTGCTCTCTTTCTGGCTCCCGCAGTAAAGTTGGATCTTGTTTGCCATCATCATATATCTGCAATACAATAGTATTATAACGTTATCTACCTATATGACAAAGTAAAACAATGGTTTCCATAAATTACATAGAATTTTCCCAATTAACAATACAGTATTTAAATAAAATGAAAAATACAACTACAAAAATATTGGATACGATTATTCATAAGTTTGAATTTAAACAGTTTGTAGTTACTTTTCGAGATATATCATATATATTTTAAAACCACAATTTAATAAGCAAGATATACTGACTGTCCTTAATAGTCCGGCAGCTTAGCAGTTGGATGTGGACGTTCCGGACAAAAGCACCAATTTTTTTTTACAT
>NW_022703660.1:0-728 GCF_011630105.1 Anneissia japonica | reverse complement strand
CGAAGGAATCGACAACTGCCGATCCTACAACAAAGGCATCGACCACGAAGGAGTCGACAACTAAGTAGTCAACAACGAAGGAATCGACGAAGCAGGTATCGACCACGAAGGAATCGACTACTACCAAACAGACCACGCCGGCATCGACCACGAAGGAATCGACGACTACCAAACAGATCACGAAGGATTCGACAACGAAGGGATCGAACGCGAAGGAATCGACTTCTACCAAACAGACCACGCCGGCATCGACAATGAAAGAATCGACAACTACCAAACAGATCACGGAGGATTCGACAACGAAAGAATCGAACGCGAAGGAACCGAAAACCAAAGAAGAAGAGACGACAAACTCCGAAAAAGAAGTCCTGAAAAACAGTGTATCATCGGACGGGTCGCCGTACGTCGGTTCGACAGCGATGCCCAACGACATGACGTTCAGACTGAATCGGAATACGGGCGTCGCTTTCAGGCGACCACTGGGAAACTCTGTCGACGACCACAGGACGGACGTCGACGTAAGTTTCTATCTGAAATTGTCGTCCTTGGATAACGGGCGGATCCTGCACGCGTCGACCATGAAGAACATGGATTTCGTCGGCATCTCTGTCAGTAAAGGAAAAATAGAATTCTCCTTCGACGCGGGATCCGGAAAACGGACCTTCGCCCATTCGCATTTACTTTCGATCGGGACGTGGCACCACGTGAGAGCGTACAGAAACAGCAGC
>NW_022703659.1:0-1103 GCF_011630105.1 Anneissia japonica | reverse complement strand
TTTGTAAGAAATATACCAACCGTTAACGAAACCGGTCGCCATCTACCTACAGTAAATGGTGCCACTAAACGAAGCTAAAGTTTTGCGACTTAATCCACCAAATGCAAATAAAGTTTTGCGACATATCATGCATGATTGTGGATTGTGTGGTTAGTAAATTCCATAGCCATACTGTTCATAGCGCACATTAAACTATGTGCTGATGGAGCATTTTGGGGTTATTGACTCTCCTTTTTTTCCCATCCCAAACAAAATATTATTAATAAATCAACATGTTCTATCTCAGTCATCATAGCCTGTCACAAAATTAGGCTAGGATGTTTGTTTTCAACAGCAGACACACACACTACACCAACGGAGTGCGTCAAAACGAGTGTTTGTTAATTTTTAGTGATAAAGAATCATGAAACGTCGTAGAATAACTGACTTTTTTTCGTCCGCTGTTTCAAAAGAAAACGACAGATAGTCCTTTAAGGTGGGCTATTGATTTCAAAATCAATTAGCCTAGCCTAGATGTTGACTAGCTAGGTTCGTTCTTCGTTCATTTAGGGACAGAATACTCCGACGACAACAAACTAGTGTAGGCCTAATAAGCCTAAGTACAGTAGGACGTACTACAGGTACTAGGCCTAGGCTTTTCTTGTAAAAGTTGAAGTGCATGTACAAAATGCGCCATTGGCCTATTTAAAAAAAAAAAAAAAATTAATTATTATTGGTTGGCCTGGGACCTGGGCAGGCAGTCTAGCCTTACCGTCGAATGTCATGGAATTCGACGATGACGTCAGGTATACGTCACGTATACAAACGTATTTGAATGAAAATAGACGCGCTGAATTTCTTTTTTGTTTTTTTTTTATTATTGAAAGATAGAATTTATCGAACATTTATCTATATAAAAACAAGGTTAATATTGCAGTAATTGTATTTATAGATGCATACAATTCATATTTCTTTTGCTAGACAATAAATATTTAGGAAGATATACTAAAAACTATTATTAATACTAAAATGTGCATCAAATCTCAGATATTATTAATTAGTATGTATTATGTTAAAGTCTTAAAATAATAATTTAGAATTAGGCCTATTATATAACAAATAAT
>NW_022703658.1:0-1125 GCF_011630105.1 Anneissia japonica | reverse complement strand
GTCTTGAAATTACATTTTTATCGTTCTGTCATAAACCTTGCATATGCAGTGTAATACATAATAACTCAGTTTTCGAATTAATAATTATTGATTTGGTGTTATTTTTCAGATTGCTTCAGGAGGTGTAATGGTTAGTTGCAATAGTCTATGTTTAGCTTTAAATGCGTAACGGCTTTAAATGCCCTTTCTACATACTTAATAATTGATTCAACATAATACATTATCATAGTACACAGCAATTAATAGATAAATATGACAGTCATAACTCATGTTCCACTTTCAAGCCAATATGAAGTGTTCTCAATTTGTTGAAGACATAAATGAAATAAAACATAATTTTCAACAAACATTTTCTAGATGTTGTTTACAAGTTTCATGCATGCAACATGCATTACTAGCTATTCCGGTTCAATGCGGTCACAATAGATAGATTTATCCAATAATCAACTGTTAAGCTGGTATAGAAAAGAACAGTTTATAAGACGGTCTCTCGCCGTCAAACCATAGAGGAAATAAATTGGAAATTTTAAAGTTAGCGGGAGGAGAATTTTAGGAACATTTACCAATGCTAGTAGGTAATTTCGCGCGGGTTCATATGTACAAATACAGTAAGTGTGTTGAGTTTCTAATCGCCACATTGCATACAGTAGAATGATGATTGAATATGTTGTGGAAACATCGCCATCTACTGATCGGCTTGGATTCTCTATCTATTGCAATAAAGTAGCTTTTAGTTAAACGTCCATGTTATTGTAGTAGGACTACACTGCCGTGATTCGGAAGAACGCTTTATAAGCTATAGTTAAAGTTTTGAGATATCTGATTAGCATAACGCATTTCTTGTTAGCCTGTTGCTATGGAAATAAATTCTATTTATTTTTGTGTAAATAATAGACATGTACATAATAGAAAAACATACTAAAGTACTTTTATAATGATTATTATTTTCTATAACCCAGTCAAAATTGACATGATGCACTTTTCCAAATAGAGGACCTGACTAAGATTTGTATGCACTTCATTTAAACTAATATGAACCCTAGGAATAACATGGAATGTGTGCCAAAATCTATATCCGGGACGAACAGCCCGAAAATGACCACGCCCCTTTTTATAGGGTATGGG
>NW_022703657.1:0-1245 GCF_011630105.1 Anneissia japonica | reverse complement strand
TTTTTTGGTGTGCCTGTACCCGATGCTTTGTTTTTACCGGTTATTTTTGTCGCTGTTGCTTTTGTGTCTTTCTTCCCTTTTTATGTTCTTGTGTCCGTTTGGTTGTCCTCCACTTTTCCCCATTGTCTCTGTTGATTCTTTTTTAGTAATTTTTAATGTATAACTTCTTTTTGTATTATATTTGATCAAATTGCAATAAAGTAGTATCGTATCGTATCACTGTATTGTCAGTGGCACATCCAGGAACTTTTCAGTGGCGCATCCAGGAACTTTTTTTTTTTTTTGGAGTGGGTGGGGTGGAGCGCGTGTGCAAATTTTGGACGTAAATGGTCGGGTAAGGTGTAACCTATGCATGTTCGCTTTCATATTATTTCAGAGAGATATGCCGACTGGAAGCTTCGGAGTTTCAAAATTTACATATCTTATGCTCCTGCTTGATTGATTTTGGGTTGGTAGGCCTACGGGTGGGGGAGTGGACGGCACCACCTGGACTTGCCAATAGTTTTACACTTAAGCCAAATTGAGTTTGAAAGCAGCGGACTACAATAAGTTGAAGAAGCCCAGGACTGGTCTAAATTAATAACAGCGTACACACATATTTTTGTTGTTGTAAGACACTGAGCACTATTTGATAATAAAAGCAGCATTGTTCAGGTTTGAATATAACTGACATGATAACAACTGGATGTACACTGGGTGTCTTTGTATCCCTGGTTCTAAACTACTCTACATCTCAATGTAGCGCACTGTCTTTAGAAGAACATTTTACACAACAATTTACACGAAAAAACACTTCGAAAATAAGAGTAAGGGAGCGTCTCTTGATGTTAGCATGTACTGCCACATTCACTCCAGGAATGGGGCGTATATAGTAAGCCTATATTATATAATTGCGGTTGCCGATTTCCATGAGGTGCAGATGAAATTTTAAGATGCTCAAGAAAGTTGGTCCTTTTTGTAGTCTGTATTCCATGTTCAAATCAAATTAAATCAAATCAAACTTTATTTGTCCATTAAAACACAGGTATAATGGAAATTCTTTTTCCACTTGCAAAGAACATGAAACATAAAAAAAACATTGTAAAAACATTGTAAAACACACCAGAAGGACAACAGTGACTAAAATTTGGAAAGTTTTCTAACAATTTAAAATAATTAATAATCAGATTCATTTTAAACATTTTAAAATGTAAAAATTCGCATTGCAAGCTAATTAAAATCACATTTTCGTTTGGCATTTTGGTT
>NW_022703656.1:0-1021 GCF_011630105.1 Anneissia japonica | reverse complement strand
AACTACCCACTAACAATTTATATTTACAATATAATAATGATGTTTGTTTTATCACTTTTTTTTTTAGAACTACTTTTTCTAAATTTAATGTAATTTCTTAATTAACACTGCAATGCTGTGTTGGGGGTATTATCTGATATATTGTAAACTACAAGTGATACTTGTAAAAGAATGGTTAATTGCAGTGGTATTGTTTTTTCTGCATTAGTTTTGTAGTTTCAGTTTTTGGTTAACTTTCATCACAGTGTTTCTTTTTATAAACCACCCGCACCTTATTTGTGACTTTACTCTACTACCACTTCCATCTTAATATTTTTTCTTTATATCTTCCCAATCAATATTAGACTGGTTTTCAGTCACTAATCTTTGTCTTAATCAGTTGAAATGCTTAAGAATAAATTGATTTTAGCACAAATGGCGTTCCATATTACTTATTTGCATGGCGTTCCATAGTATACTTTTTCTGGGCTCATCAAAAGTTTCCAACATAAACTGACGCTGGTGGCGCATTCCTAAATGCGCTAATACTACGAAAAAACCATAAATTAGAGACTTGTGGCAAGTCTAAATCAATAAAAATTTGATTAAAATTGGTTTCACATTTCATATACTAATGTGTATAATAAGTGTAGTAATTTATTGTGTGTGATATTCAGTTAGCTCAGGCACTGTGATAATTGAATATCTCAGAAGAGATTGGTGAAGAGATGGGTTCAATATTATACCCTCTTGCTCACAGAAGAGCAGTCGCCTCCCTTTGTGTGTTTTATCGATACGTTTTTGGTTTCTGTTCATCTAGTTTTTGTGATCTCGTTCCACCCTACAAATTGTTTGGTCGTGTCACTAGGCTTTCACATGCTTCTCATCATCTTACTCTGTTAAAGCCTAAGTGGAGAACCAAGCAATTTGAAAGGAGTCCCCATTAAAAAAAAAAAAAAAAACGCTACATATACTAATATCCTACAGAACGAATATAAAATATAAACACGATAAAAAAAGTAACCTACAAAGGTTAAACCAC
>NW_022703655.1:0-574 GCF_011630105.1 Anneissia japonica | reverse complement strand
CTACATTAAATGAAGTGATGCATTCTGGGTTGCTGGGTATATTCCAATTTAAATTTAAGTTATCAGGAGAAGAGATCACGCCACCATTACTGAAGGCAATATCACCAGGTTCTGAAACGTGGATAATAAAACCTTTGTTTCTACTGTATGTGATAACGAATTGTTATAACATAAACCTACATGCTTAAAATACATACACTGTGACATTTGATGGCCCTAATTCATGAAAATCAGAGTGCAAAACTGCATAATTAGTAAGCAAACCAAACAGTTCATTGAAGGTAAGAATAAGTTAAATTAATATGTGTAGTACCAAGGCCCATTCAAGGCAAGTTTTCAACTCATTGAAGCAAGAATAAGTGTGAAAATGGCATGATTTATTATGTGGATTACAAATAAAAGGACCCATTCAAAACTAAGTTGTCAACTCTTTACAATATTTATCTATAGGCATATCAATATATAGTTAATTAGTCTTGCCTTGTACATCTGTTGCAACAGGGACTATGTCCGAACTTGGTCCAAGCCCTCCAGAATTTGTAGCTTTAACTTTAATTTGGTAGCTGGTACAAGG
>NW_022703654.1:0-1051 GCF_011630105.1 Anneissia japonica | reverse complement strand
TTATCTGATCATTCGCTATTATCTTGGGTGTTTGAAATTGGTGATAGATTCTCATGTAACACTAAGCACTCTTTCGAACAAAATTCTGATTTAAAGAGTCTTGCTAAATTATTTGATCTGCGGGAAATTCCTTCCACTTTCCTTATGGACGATTACAATATCTCTAAAGCAAACGATCTAATTAATGAAATAAACCTAAATCATGGAAATCAAAGTGAAGTTGATTGTTCGTATGACAAGTTTGAAACATTTATTAAATCTGCCGTTGAAAATAGCTTTAAAAGGAAAAATAAGAGAAAGAGTGGTAATTACATGAGACATTCACCCAAACCGTGGTGGAATCAATCACTTCAAATAATCTGGGAAGATGTTTGTTGTAAACAAAAATCTTGGTTGATATGTAAAATACTCCAGATGCTCAATACTTTATTTGAACAATATAAAACAGCGCAGAAACAATTTGATAAAGCAGTCAGAAAAGCTAAACGACAATTTCAATTTAATAAAATAAAAAACATTGATGATTTATTAAGTAGTAATCAGAATTCTTTTTGGAAAGAGATTAGTAAAATCGGTGTAAATAGCTGTAAACAAAATATTACTATCCCAATGGAAACAGTAACAGATTCCGGTGAAATTACCGAAAATAGAGATCAAGTCTTGAGCAAATGGAGTAATGAATTTGAATCATTATTTAAAAATAACTCTATAGAGTTTGATGATGTTTTCCTCTCAAATATAAAAGCTAAGTTAAATGATCTTGAAGCTAACCCATCTGATAACGACTACACTGCAACTACATTAAATAATCCTATTGAGTTTATTGAAGTTGTGGATGCAATTGGTCGGGCAAAGTTGAATAAGGCTGCAGGTGTTGATGGTATTGTTACTGAACTTCTGAAGAATGATACAGCAGCAACCATTCTTCATGCCATGTTTAACTGTTGCTTTTCTTATGGCATGTGTCCTTCTAGATGGAAATTTGGCGTGATTACCCCAATTCCCAAATCTGGAAATTATGACCCAAGGGAACCAATGAGTTACAGAGGTA
>NW_022703653.1:0-740 GCF_011630105.1 Anneissia japonica | reverse complement strand
CTTTGCTCCCCCCACCCCCCATCAGCCTCCAACCATTTCAAGACATCTAGATACGCCACTGACTTACATGGCCAGATGATGATGAAAATACTCAATCGATGTGCCACCAAATCGTAACCAGCCTTAACCATGCCCTCACGATGTCACCTGGGAGGGACGCAACTGCCAAAAAATTATTTTTGGCAGAGAAGGGACGCTACCAATAAACAATCAACAACTTACAGGGTTTCATGGTTGATTTGCAAGGTACTACATGGCTCAACTATTTTTTACTTAGGGGTTAATTGGTAAAAATCGCACACAAATCATACGTCACTGACAACGGCGAGGACGGCAACTCGATTTTGAGATTAATTTTCTGAATAAAGTTATACTATATAACTTCTAATGACGAACTAATTTCTTCAGTTGTCATTGTTGGTCATTCAACTGTCATTTTATCTATTTTTTCGGTGATATTACCATTCTCAATAATCTATAAAACACCAACATAACAACGTCACGTTAGATCGATCGGTGGGGACGCCGTGGTGACGCCGGTAGGGTAAATTTTCGTCGGAAGGTATCAAGATGATAAACAATTTCATTGTACTAAATTCTTGCTTATGTAACCACATGCTTACCTAAGATTATACTGACACTGGTTTCAAATCACAGTCAAGTAGCCCTACATAAAAATCACCTAAAATCAACTTATTTTGCGAATTAACTGATCATCGAGACCCCCCCCCCCCCACTTC
>NW_022703652.1:0-560 GCF_011630105.1 Anneissia japonica | reverse complement strand
ATATTAATGTTATAATAGCAGAAACACGAATATTCCTGTCCTTAGAACTTATATATATTCTGGTTTAAGGAAGTCACTAAATTTAGATTTGAATTGAATTGAATTTAACGACAAAAGAGGGTCTAGGCCTATTACAGTACTGTATTTATAAGTTAACCACGGTACAAAATAGACTCCAGATATTCTTGCAATAGGCCTAATAGGCCTACTATAATATAAATTTTGAACGGTATATATATATATATACACAGTATAATTACATATATATAATTATATATATATACATGTAAATATATATTTAGATGTTGACTAGTGTATAGATGACACAAACTCAACAGTTAATTTTGAATATATTGCAATTTATTAAACAAATGAAAATACAAAGTTGAATATCAAAATTCGGAGAGAGAAAACAAAGTGATGCTTATCCTATGAAAATGGGAAACCAACTGACCTATAAGTAGGGTTTTTTTTAAATATAAATTTGAACCAAAAGGGAGTGAAAGGTAGGTCAAGTTAACCTGTGCATACCAATGCCATGACCAAAACACATCGGTTGT
>NW_022703651.1:0-1407 GCF_011630105.1 Anneissia japonica | reverse complement strand
TTAATGAGCGATTATTTTTACGTGACTCTCTCACACCGTAGTTACGTAAATGCATGGTCCTCTTTGGTATAGTCAATTCTTACCAAGAACACGTAAATGATCTTGGCTTTAAATTGTACTGCACCAAGCAAGCACAAAATCAGCGCAGACGATATTGTAGTGTGCGCTCTCATATAAGTGATCACCATTACCTTTTAGTTTCAATGATTTAGATCGCAGAACCGATTAAAATTACTCACTCAAAAGGGCAACTATGGAAGTGATAGCAACATCCCAGTACATAAACATCCAGTCACTTGGAAACGAATCAATCTGGGGAAAAAATGCATTTTTGACATAACCATCACAGCCGAATAAATATTGTAGGCACGATACTGACCTGTATTAACTTATGAGTAAAATAATTGCAAATACAGTAATGTAAAGTATTTACCGAGTTCAATATCAATACTGTCGTATACTGGATCATACTGTAGAGAGCCATGTATTTGAATACTCCGAATGATGTAACAAGGGCTGCTCTTCCTTCCCTAAATGAACAATTTCATTATATAATTTATCAATAATATTTGAAATAAAAAAATAAAACAAATAAATGTTAAACCAACGAATCACAACTTATTAAATAAACCTGTACATCATAAAATACTAGCTAACAGTAACCAGATTCTGACGTAAGCACGTGATAATACATTTTAAACTTAACGCAACACGACGCTTTAATATTAATAGCAAATATCGCCGCTGACCCTTTGTATACAGCCTACTTTATCGGTGTAGTGTTTGCAGTATTGAGTGGGAGAAGTAGTAATCTTTCAGGTAGACCTTTCGTCAACTGAAGGGTCAACGCAGCAACATGCGTTAATTAATTCAGGAGGTGAGTATATCTGTCAAAAGATTACATACATTGAACTGTAAACGGGATTAGATGGCGGTCGTAATCAGTACATTAATGAGTTTTACCCATTAAATTCTATACAGCATGTTAATTCTTTCGAGGTGTCTGTACCCGTGCGTTCCGACCTTTAAACATTGTCAAACGATATTGGACATGAAAACTGGTACGATTAAAACACAAAGTTAGGTAGACCTAAGTTACATATTATATATATATATATACATATATATATATATATTTACTCAAAATAGGCCTATATAATTGTTTACTTTGAATTTTTTACAAAACCAATGATTGTGCTTAGACCTACAATAAATGTGTTTAATCAATATTAAAGTAAAGTTATTATCCAATTATTAAATATAAAGTAAACTTATTATCTAATTATTAAATATTTATATATTTTTTGAAATATACTTTAATATGAGGATGACTAAAATTATGAAAATTAGTAAATATCACACTTATTTAAGATTTTTAACGTACTTGATAAGCGTAGGTACGCAGCT
>NW_022703650.1:0-1244 GCF_011630105.1 Anneissia japonica | reverse complement strand
CGTGAATTAGCTTACGCCTGGCGTAAGCTACGCCAGTCTTACGCCGTGTGTGTGAACATAGCCTAAAAGTATAAAAGATACAATACATAAAAATGAACCATACAAAGAGAAATAAAATGATACATTTCATGATAAAACAACTATTATTTACATACACATGAGGGTGGTGGAGGAGTAGGGAGCGAGGTTAAGGCAACCCTGGATTGCTCATTTTCACTGGCATACCACCATTCTAGAAACTGTAGGAAAAATACAGCCACGGAAAGTCCTTGGGAAATGCCTTGAGCTGAGAGAGCAAGGAACCGCCTACAGTATATTAATAGTTTACTTGTCCAACTGAAAAGATAAGTTGAATTTGATTACAAGTTATTTATATATTTATTATACTGTGTTTAAAAAATGATAAATCTTACAGCAGTATCGTATCCAGGAGTTGGTAATGGGTGTGGTGCTGAATAGAAATACTACATCCACTTAACTGTACGCAAGGCGCAAAACCTGGAACGGAGCATATCAATGGCTATGACTACACCATCACTTTGCCAATATTTCCATTAATTGATTTTTTTTTTACACCTGAACAAAAAGGCACCTTGAAAACCCCCTGGGTGCACCACTGCAGAGCAAAAAGACAAATATTCTAATCTGCTGCAATTTTCTTTCAATAGCAATGTACTCATAAGCAACGATATAAACATCCATATGACAATAAATACAGGGGTTTTTTTTAATGGTCTTGTTATTTTTGGAGTCCCATTTCTTCTTTGAAATTTGTTGCCTATACAAACATTTGTCCCACGAACCTGGTTGTGTTTGGAATCTCAGTTTCTTTCTTTACCATAAGGTTCAGCATATCAGCTTTGGTGAGGTTGCTCAATTTAACACCTTTATTAATTCAAAATGATAAAGATAATTAATACTAAAAACAACTATTAAAATCAAAATTATCAACCTTTTATTATCATGTTTATTTCTACACGATTTAGCATCTGAACACAAATCTCAAATATATGTTATAAAATATTATTCAATATTCAATATTTAAAAAAAGTTTCAATTTATAAAATATTATTAAATACAAATGATATTTTATTCTTTATATTTACCAGACAGTTGTATAAATGGAGAGTGGTAATCAGACTTCCTAAACAGGTATGCCATTTGGTATGCTAATACTGCCCCCTATTGATAAAAAATAACAAATTATATTGAAATATACCATCACAATTAACATTTTTTTATAA
>NW_022703649.1:0-1394 GCF_011630105.1 Anneissia japonica | reverse complement strand
ATAATAATAATGGCAATTATATATACAATAACAATAATATCCTAATAAATACTAACGATAACATTTTGAATTTAGGGTGCATAAGCCCTATTGCAAAAGAAAAATGTTTAATTAAGAAAGTGAAATAATAAATAAATCCATAATTTAAAGCCATAAAATATTATTGTACTATGTTTTTTTCTACTGCATTGTGACTGTAAATTATACCGTAATTATTAACTATCAATACTATTATCAATATCATTTTCATTACCATAATTGTAATAATAATTATTAATATTATCATTTATTATCATGATTATAATACTATACGCACCTTTATAATCTCAGATATACAAACTGACAGAAAAAAAACACCTTTATTGCGTTCACCTTGGATTTGAATGGCATATTAAAGTGTATTTGTGACGGAAGAAATGAATACACTAAGCCATTTCTAACGGTTATTAACTTTTCTTTGATTTCCTTCTAGGATGAGATAGGAATTCCCCGTCCTATTTCACACGTCTGTTATGTGATGATATATGTGCAAGCAATATGGAAAGGCGTGACAAATAACCACAATTTTTTTTTGCCTGTGATAGGCATATTTCAAAATTAGTTACCACATTGCCGCGAGTTAAACGTTCTCCCGTCCACCTTACCGGAACTCTTTAAAAGTCATAACATTACAGAGGAACATGGGTGACACGTCTGAACGTTTGAGGTGGCGAGAAACATTCAAAACGTCACAGTAAAATAACTTTGTTTAATTGTTTTTCGGTTTTAAATTCTGTGATTTTTTAAAAACAAACTAACTTGTTACAAAACAAAGACATAATTATAATGTTTTGTCTTATTATTTATGTAGTTATATCTGTATCGAAATATTTATCCAGAACGAAAATTCTCAATAATAAGTCAGATAGGCCTATGTATAATACATAAAACAAGTTTAGCACTAGCCTACTATGCAATACTATTTTGAATATCAACGTAAGATTTTAAAAGCGCTGCAGTGGCGTATTGGGACATCACAGTACAGCAATAATGAGTGTAAAATAACTATAATTTGTATTGAAAATAGCTATAAATTGTATTATTATTATTATGATCATGAGCATCCTGATAATTATTATTAGGGGTATTATTATTATTACCATCATCCTGCATCATCATCATTATTATTAAACCAAGACATTAATTTACTACGCTGGTTCTCTCAAAAGCTAAGACTCTTGTCTTTTCACTTTCGTTCATCCGTAGGCCTAGTTCTGTTTCTCCTTGAAACTCACTGTTTTCTTTCTGTTTATAAACCTTCTCAATTTAAATCTCTTGTGAACGGTTTATTTCCAATACGTAAATCGCGTTAAAGTTTGTAATTGCAAAAAATTAATACGTTCCAAACTCACGTT
>NW_022703648.1:0-631 GCF_011630105.1 Anneissia japonica | reverse complement strand
TAGAAAAAAAAAAAATAGGCTAAGAACATTAAATTAGTTTCAACTACATAAACTTTAGTGTTACTTTACGAATACCTATCCAAGAAGATGATGAACAGAAATTTTGCCGCTGAACAAGAACTTTCTAACTGGGATCTCGATGTTAACGGGGGTTTTCTATTAGCGATGGCGAATGATGTGGATGAACTGGTAAGTTATCAAATAGTTCTCATTTCCTTTTAAATTTGTTAGTTTTTGTTTCTTGTTTTTTGAATACTGAATAGAATGGTTTTTTTTTCAGTTTAATTTTACAACCGATTTGATTAGAATAACCGAAGAAGCTGTAGAAGAACAGTTAGATAACGAATTTTATGATGATGAATTGGTAAGTAAAATTGTTTTCACATCCACTCAGATTGCTTTCTCTCCCTCCTTCCAAAACCGAAGTACTGGAGGAACGGTCATCAATGAGCTAGGTCCTTCCAGGTGGAATTCTCTAGCCCAGCTTCGCACTCAGAAGAGAATGTTTATATTCGTCATCGTGGGTTTGCGATTTGATCAACTTTGATTGCTTCTCCGTGAAATTTTTTTTTTTTTTTTGTATTAATTTTTTTTTTCATGTTATTTCAGTTTGACTTTTTAAACGATTTTG
>NW_022703647.1:0-802 GCF_011630105.1 Anneissia japonica | reverse complement strand
TTTCAAGCGCCCGGGCGCTTATTCGCGCGAGATGCAAAGTACAAAAACTAATCTCATTAGAGGGGCCGCAATTTATTTATAAAATCGGAGTATAAAACTGCAAGAGGTAAGACTGCCGGGGATTTGTTGGAACACAATCCTATTTCAAAAAGTATACTTCCACAAAGGGGCGTGGCTTTTTAAAAGATGAGAGCAACGCGTACCAGCATCTCTATCACGCGCACGAGTTTCTAAATTAAGTGTAGGACGCCCCCTATTTCGTGGCAGTATTTTTAACGTACCATTGCCTGCATACAAAATCAGGCAGTCGGACCTATTGCTCTTTTATACTCTTTGCTATAAGCATAAGAATAGGGCCTACCATAGAGCTATTATATTATATTATATCTATGGCTACGTTCAGACCTGAGAGATACGCCAGTCATATCTAACGAGCCGGGCGTAAGTTAATCCATGGCCGCCGTAACTAGTGAGATGTACAGACTGGGCGATTAAAAAAAAAAGGGGAAAAAAACTGTTCCACCGAAATACATGGTGGGTATACAAATAATGAGCTGCCACCGTTATATTACTGTGTTGAGGAGGTTGAAATTGTTGCCAATATCCATAAGATACAAACAAGTAAATGTAAATAAATCAAAACAATAAAATGACAGACACAAAAGCGCAGATTCGTATGACCGGACTCTGATTAGTGATAAAGTTTTTCTCCATTAGTGGAAAAAGAAGGGCGCCATGTGCGTTTGGTTATTAAGGAAGCGCCTGTGTGCATGGTTATCAGTTAAAACACGATCACATTAAA
>NW_022703646.1:0-1070 GCF_011630105.1 Anneissia japonica | reverse complement strand
TTCCATGGACGGCCGCAAAGCAGGCTAGATTTGCTGCACCCGCGACACGGCTCCCGTCTGCGGTTTGGGGGAGTTCCGGTTGTGAACATGTACCTTCGGGAGTACGCAGCTATCGGGCTTGTGAGGCCTTGTATATGTGATCGCTTCTGCGGACTTGGTGAGCTCCACCTAAGCATTATGCGGGCTTTGCCTCTGGTAGCGCAAGTAATGTGGAAGGTGTCGAACAACCTCAACGGGGCCTTTTTTGGATCCGTGCGCATAGATAACGACTTGTTCTTCGACGTCGTTCGCCGACCGACTCGACTTCGACCACTGCTTCGTGCACGACCGTAAGGAACGGTAGATAAGGTAAAGGTTTTTAGTAATTATGTTAAGTTTAGTATAAGCGTAAGTAACAACAGTTAGGTTTTAAGGTAAGTGTAGATTGTAAGTATTGCCATGTTTGTCGTAAACTTGATCGAGTTCTTCTTGATTGAGATCGATAGTCATTCGCGAAAAATAGCGAAACACGACGCGAATGAAATCAGCGACGCGGTAGCAAATTTGCAACGCGAAGAAAATCCACGACGCGAGAACACATCTACGACGCGAATGAACTCTACGACGCGATAACGAATCGACACCGCGAAAAATATATCTTGGAAGATTGTAGTTAAGAAAAAAAAATGTTTTGTCTTCAATGTTCAGGTGTCGCACGGAACAAGATTTATCTTATCTTTCTTATATCTTCGCAGGTACGACTAAGACGAATTCTTGACGGAGAAGGAGAGGAAGCGTAGGCTGAGCGCCGACCATTTGTCCTTACTTCGGTACGGACGGACTGGTGGCCTTCGTTGAAGCCGCACGGGATCCGCGTGTGTCAGGGGTTACCCGATTTACCGACTGGTCAGTGCAAAAGACTACGCGTCTACCCACATCCAATAGGTACGGTCCCTGGCACAGTCAGCGTTGAGAAACGTGCGGTGGAAGCTGGGTTGCCAGGGTCGGATACCGCAGGCCATAACATTGTTCCTCGATGCAGTACGCCGACCGACTTGAGAGCTGGAGCAAGGCTTGATAACATTACTTTT
>NW_022703645.1:0-801 GCF_011630105.1 Anneissia japonica | reverse complement strand
TTCATAAATGAGGGATACTAATTGAAAGTATCCCTTCTTAATTTTTTCCCCTTTTTTTATGGGGTGCGGGGGGGAGGGGTGGCGTTTCTTTTTTTTTCCCCACCATCTTCAGTACCATATTGTACAGTACACATCATACGGGAAAAAATCCGTCATCGACTTCTGTCTTAAATTGTTGAACCTCTGTTTGGCAGCTTCATCTCGCCATTTCCTCACTTGCATTAGGTGAATATAATCCACATCCCCTAATCTTCCAGCCACATCAGCAGCGTTAAAAGCTGTTGATGCGTTGACTCTTGGGAGGTGACTAACTTCTTGTTCATCATCAGATGAATCGTGATCCTGCGATGTTTCCACACCACTGATGATTTGATGTACCGTTAGCCACTGATACCCTGGATCGTCTGCGCCTTCAGTCAGCCATTGAACAGGTCCCATCTACTCGCTATCATCGGCTTGGTATCCGAGTTCTTCAAACATTACATCGAATTCAGCCGAGTCACGGTCATCATGATGGTTTCTTTGATGAGGATCGGAGTCGTTGTTTGGCTCTTCTTCCAGAAGTTGTCGCCAGCTACGTCTTAGGTTTTCTTTTCTTTTTTTTAAACTTGAGAACAATAAAACGTTTTAAGTCAAAAGTGTGATTGTGTTATTCATTCAAATGTGATCTTTTCTAACATATTAATTAGCATCTTAAATTCCTGTTCAATTTTTAATTTCAATTTTACTTATAAATCCCAATCCAATAACAGTGATTTATAATCAATGTATAATTAATGTTCATTCAATGTTCAGCAATCC
>NW_022703644.1:0-1401 GCF_011630105.1 Anneissia japonica | reverse complement strand
TCAGTTATTTGTACCAATTTACAAAATTACCCTTTAGATTGTGTTAATTATTACAGTCTCTTATGATTTGCCATAGTACTAATATATTTAATAGTAAAAAAAACTAAAGATGAAGATGTGTTTATTATAGGCATGATGTGTATTTAATATTTTTTGCAGAATCTTGTATTGCATGATTTATTCATTAAGTGGGTCTGCATGTATGTATGTATGTATGTATAAGTATAAATAACGATTTGACTTGATGATTACCAGTCCTCCACAAAACAAAACATCTGTCAATGAAACATCAATCACAACATAACTAAACAAAAATTGTCGGCCAATTGGTTGTAAGTGAATAGACTGTCGGCGAATTGGCTATCGGCGAAAAGTCTTGTCGGCGAAATTCGGTGTCGGCGAATTCTTGTTCTTTCGGTCAACTGTCTGTCGGCTAATTAAAGTCCCTCGGCAAACTGGCATTCGGCGAAATGTTAGTACCTTTGGTTCTGGCCTCTAGGCCTAGTGCTTTGGAGCTGTTCTTAATTAACAAATCTTTGTCTAAATTAATGTAAATAGTTGGGATCTCTCTACATTTAAGGGCATAGGGATATGGCGGACCAATGAGATAGATTGCAGTGCTGTTCTATTAATTCAACAACACCCCATAAGCCTGTCGTTATAATTTAAACCTTAATTAATACCTGGCTTGGCCTATATTAGAACCATCTTGTTTGTGAACACAACTTCTTAAACTTCATTAAAATTATTGGTATTATTGGTGGATTACAAGACTTCATGAAGAGGCCACGCACAAGCATGCTTTTTGGCTACCCTCTTCAATTTATCAATTTCATCCATTGAATTTTTTACATTGTAGGCCTACTTTTTTTCGTTTATGAAAAAAATGAATGTTTATTTGAATGAACGAATTATGTTTGTGATTAAAACTTATTTAAGAGTTTTTTCGGGTAGAACAAATAAAACTTTAACTAACAAATTACAAGTTCTTCAAAACCGAGCAGCAAAGATTATCCTAAAAAAGATAAGTTACGACTCAAGTTCCCAAGCCTTGCAGGATCTTAAATGGGTAAACCTTGAAACAAACCTCTTCTACAATGAGGCTATTATTATGTTTAAAATATTTCATGATTTAGCACCATCATATCTTAGGATTACTTTAAGAAATCCACAATATCTACAATACAAGAACAATGGATGTCTTATATACTGAAAAACCTAAAACAGAATATAAAAAAAGAAGTTTAACTTACCATGGTGCTAAGTTATGGAATAATTTAAATGATGAGTATAGAAATTCAGCAAATATTAATAAATTTAAAGAAATCATTAATCAAATCTAACTTCTGATATTAAATTAATCAATTACTGTATGTATATTAAATTAATTAATGTATATGT
>NW_022703643.1:0-537 GCF_011630105.1 Anneissia japonica | reverse complement strand
AGGTAACTCAACAGAAGGACGCAATGAATAACTAGGCGTAGGCTATTTTGTAATTTGTACTGTGTGGTGTTTAAGAACTTGTTTGTAATGTTTCACATTCGTCAAAGAAATAAACATTTTTCAAAGCATTCGAGAGAGAATACTGTCACTGTCACTAACTTTTTGGTCGGTGTAGACCGGTAAAAATCTTGGGATGATTTCATAACTACGCTAGGCTAGGGCCTAGGCCCAGACTAGTAGCAGCGAGGAGGCCTTGGCGGCTCTACATCTAATTTTGTTCCTTGAGTCTTTAAAATAAGTCTAGAATATTCCTATTAAACGATCAGTTTGTTTAAATTATTAGGGTTCATTGGTTTAAGGAATTGCTTACTTGTAATTGTTTATACTTAATAATGAAATTAACTTTGTTTTACGAAAATAATTTTCAATTACAACTCAATTTTTATCGCGGTGCACGATTTCTTCGCAGTGACGAAAAAATGAGAACCTAAAAAAATCGAGCCAAACGTTCACTAATTGGAAAATTATTTGGGAATA
>NW_022703642.1:0-1402 GCF_011630105.1 Anneissia japonica | reverse complement strand
AGACTAACCGCTAGAATAACCATGACCGCTAGAGTCAGTGACCATGTACAAGATCATAATTATGCTATCCGTTGCCTTACAGCTGGTCAATTGGTGAAATCGTGGACGATGTGTAATTAATTTTTAAATATTTTCAATTTTTTTAGTATGTTTAGTATTCCAACCTGGTTGCAATTTCTGAAAGCATATGTCGGGGAGGGTGCTAGGCCAACGTCGTTTGAGGCAAAAGTTACGGGTAAGAAATTGAACTGTGAATTGAACTTTTAAATCTAAATCTAATAAGAATATTACACTTAAAATAATGATTAGAACAATATTCACCATTTAATGTAGGGAATATGACTACAGTGTATTAATTAACTTTCTAACAATGATATTAATTATTATTCTTACTAATTCTAATAATAATTTAACAATAACAAAATTATAAAATAACAAATAAAAAATAATAATTATAATAACAATCTACGGCTGTTCGCAAGTAGGTTAGAAAATTTTTATCTCTACATCTAAGACTGAATTCCTATCAATAAACAATGATTTTTAAATAGTAATAATGAAATCAGCAACAACAATAATAATCCAAAATATATGGATTCCATAAGATTAAAATGTAATTATTGGGATTAATAATAAATATCACTAATTTGGTAGGATTAAGGAGTACATCCCTAATTGATCATGTGAGCATGAAGGCCAAATCAACAAGACTTAGTATTTGCAAGATCTATAGATTCTGTCAATATATTGAAATAAAATACAATACAATTGTATACCTTATTCGCAAATAGAAAATCATAGTTGAATTGCAGTGGGATATGGAATGCAAATGTCAAATATGGAATAATTGATGGATTGACTGACTGACTGATTGGTGGTTGATATGTTGATTGGTTTATTGATTGATTGATTGATTGGTTGACTGGTTGGTTGATTGATTGATTGATTGATTGGTTCACTGATTGACTGGTTGGTTGGTTGATTGATTGATTGAATAATTGATTGATCGATTGATTGATTAATTGATTGGTAGTTGATATGTTGATTGCTTTATTGATTGATTTTTTGACTGGTTGACTTGTTGGTTGATTGATTGATTGATTGATTGGTTCACTGATTGACTGGTTGGTTGGTTGATTGATTGATTGAATAATTGATTGATCGATTGATTGATTAATTGATTGGTAGTTGATATGTTGATTGCTTTATTGATTGATTTTTTGACTGGTTGATTGGTTGGTTGGTTGATTGATTGATTGGTTGATTGATTAATGGATTGATTGGTTGATCATTGATTGATTGACTGGTTGATTGGTTGGCTGAGTTTTTTTATTTTATTTTTATTTTTATTTAAAACATCTTTAGGCAGGATAACATATACAGGCGAGATCTTACCGCTGTT
>NW_022703641.1:0-798 GCF_011630105.1 Anneissia japonica | reverse complement strand
TCCTCAGCCCCCTCCAACTTGTCATTGCGTTCATTTGCAACTGAAAGTATAACGAAAGGTCCACGGATTAATCTCAGATACGATAGTATAATACATAATTGGAGTATGTATTATACGATAGTATAATACATACTCCAAGTATCAAAATGCACGCCATCCTGTCGGGATTCAATATTTCGACATTAATGATGTTATCATCAGGAAAGTATACCAGTAAGAGTGAAATCAGTTATAAGGATACGTGGGCTTATACTTGAGAAAGAATTTATTTTTCCTCATACGTATCTCTACCTGACATCTACCTACTGCATAGTCAGTCTCATAATCACATAAAAAATGATTTGAACTTGTGCCTAATTATCCATTAGGCCTACTCTAAATAAATCAGTCTAAATCGGTTATCCTTGTAGAGTATCTACCAATCCATATACCGGAAAACTTTGAATTGAAGCCCTGGGATTCCTTTTTTTTTTGTGAACTTTGGATGGGCTTCTTTTCGAGGCCACTTTTTTGAATCACTACTATAAAATAATAAGTACTGTAGGGCCACTGCTGTAACATCAATCTGTACCATGGAGTGTGTTAACCAGCATTAAATCACCTAAACCAACATATAAACCAAGTGTTTTTAATTTATTTTGTTTCTTTGAAATTCATGACAGTGTATGTACTGTACTATCTCGAAAAGAAGTTTATAGCATGGTTCACGTCGAACTTTTATCTAGATATACACCCACTTAACTAGTTAAAAGTTCGACGTGAACCACTCAATTATAGCTAGATAAAGGAATTAAGTCA
>NW_022703640.1:0-1764 GCF_011630105.1 Anneissia japonica | reverse complement strand
TAAAATATATATGTATTTCAATACCATAGAAGAAATACAGGCAGGGGTGGTGATAACCTAATCATTTTGTTTGGGCCTAAGCCAACCAGCTATGTGTCGAACTCTAATAGCTCAGCACGCTTCACAGTGTTTCCAGGGGCGCTGTAGTTATAATTATTAGAATTCAAGCGAATATCACATCAACATAGCAACACATTCATGCACATAAACGAGAAGGAAACACTAAGTTTTCATAATAACGTTTATATCTTTAACATTAAAATATACACACATGGTGTTTAAAAGTTAACCACTAATATTAATATTAGATTGAAGGAAATTGATAATGACCTAAAATACTGTATCTGCATATCACATTCACTTTAATCGCATGTAGTTGGTCGGTTCGGTTAGAAACCCGTTCCATCGTTGGCATATGATTCGTTTACGGCACGAGTAATGGTAGGCCTACATTATTTCCAGACAACTTAACTAATATGCCTTATTCAAAGCGAATCGATACCAGCTTTCGACATCTCGAACCGGGCGCCAACACGCTATTCGTATACGATACATATCTGTAGCAGCATAACGTGTTCCTCAAATTTTACTTAGCTAGTAGCATCACACAATAGGATATAATGCTATGGACTACCGCTTGTGTTGTACGAGCCTTCTACGTAAGTTTCCTTTCTAATGCGACTTCTCTTCATTTTACAGCTAATCAGTAATACTTGTCAGGTTAGTCGTATTGCTGTGGTTATTATAGTAAAACAAATGCGTTGTAAAAAATAAATAAAACATGACGCGACGTTTGGGGTAGTTATGTTGAAATTGACAACGAATTTTCAATGTACTGTTGCAGTGTCCATAATGTTATTAAGTGGTATTTAAACTCAACTTTATAAATCACACACACATACAGATATGATATATAGGTATATATAATTCGCTTGTGTCTTGGGCAAGGCACTTTAGCTAAATTGCTTTAGTCCACCCAGCTGTATAAATGGGTGCCACCAGCAAACTGCGTGACTAACCTGCGACGGACTAGTGTCCCGTCCAGGGGGAGTACAAATCTCATCCGCTTCACACTCAGGGAAACTGGGGATAAGCTACAGCCCATTGAGCCCCTAGTGGCTCGAAAAGGATTTAGTTTTTAGTTTAGTAGGTATATATAAATAAGCCGATACTTAAATATATGTGTACATTTTTACTGATGCCAAATGTTTAACGTTTATTTTCGACATGGGTTTTCTCTACATTTTATAATGCTTTTTTTTTTGACAAACACGTCTACAGACAAATCACACTCACGTGCATTTTGTAATTCCAGTATTTTTGTCTTCATTGAAAATGATTATGATTTTTAGTTTTTGATTCGTTGGTTTGTGGTGAAAACTAAACCGATACATTCTCTCTCATTATTCTGCTGCTACTTTCAGGTATAACGACTGCTACTAGTACCAAAGAACTTAAATAGCAGAAGAATGAGCTGTTCCGCGTATTTGCATTAAAATTAATGGAACATCCGCCCTCCCGCGAGCGGTGTAAAATTTGACCATTCGACTGAGTAGAGAAACTACAGGAAACAAACGAACCAGCATCTTTACTACTGTATTGATGTATAGCGCCGCCCCGCGGACGGGGTAAAATTGCTCTCCGTGTACCCACAATGCATTTGGAACGGATGTTCCACTATATTGGGAAGCTGCTCTCTCTTCTGCTATATATTATCTTTCCTAGTACTACTACTACTGCCATTATCATACTTAAATTGGAATA
>NW_022703639.1:819-1222 GCF_011630105.1 Anneissia japonica | reverse complement strand
AAATTTTCCTGGGGAAGAACCCCCGGACCCTCCTTTCTTTTTGGGATTCATCTCATGGAAAAAATCATATGCAACTACTCAATTTTTTTTTAATGTATGTATACACACATAACAGGCCTATTTACTGTAATGAGAAAATTTACCTTACCGCTTTCATGAGGGGGAAAACCTTGAATTTTGAAGAACAAAGTCATTAGAAACCTAGCTCAAAAGTCGAGGAAGGTCATTTCACGCCATCTAGAAATCAAAATTTTCCCGGGGGAGGAATGTTGACCCCACCACCTAGATTTGATTCCAGATCATATTCCCATTCATCTTATAAGCAGTGGCGTAACAGGCGGAGGGAGGGGGGGGGGGCGCCAGGGGGCAGACTCCCCCCCCCCTGACGGTTTTTTCCGGGCTG
>NW_022703639.1:0-801 GCF_011630105.1 Anneissia japonica | reverse complement strand
TCGTACCGGGCTGGGTAAGAAGAGAAAAGAAAGAGGGGAGAGGGAGGGAAAGAGAAAGAAGGGGAAAGAAAAAGAAAGGAAAAAGGAAAAGAAAAAGAGAAGAGAAAAATAAAGACAAGAATAAAAAGAAGATATAATGAACAGATATCACAATACCCAGGCCTGCAACCCCTTCTCCACTTCTTAAAGATTGATTCATAAAGTGTCCATATCACATTTGATCTAAGCCGCCAGGTATTCTCCGCAGTGGCGTAACCACCGGGGGACAAGGGGAAAATATCCATCTCTGGAAAATCTTTCTCCATTGAATGCCCTTTTCACCCGGGAAAGTGCCTGAAAATCTCAAATTTTAAATCGCATACTTTGTTGAGGTAGGCCAATTTCCTCTAAAAATTGCACATTTTATGGAGTTTTGATTAATTCCGACGAAATTAGAATAAAAAAGGACAAATTTTTTTCGCGAGCTACGCGCGCATTTTTTAGTGTTAAAGCTTGTACTTGCTCTCATTTGCCTTCTAATTTATAACACATAGTCCCAAACTCAAGAAAGAAAATTTAAGATAGATCGTTTTACCTAAAAGAAAGGCCTCAATGTGTAATGATGGTGAAAGAATAGGCCTGATTGTAATAAATAAAACCACATGAAAATGCTTATATTTAGTTTAAAATACACGTGTGTGGCCTATATTAATAATAAAATAAGCCCTATGTCGTATTGTTTTCTATATGGGGGAGGGAGGGGTATCACACCAAGTAATAAATTACTAACCGGGAAAATGATTACCTTTGCCGCCCCCACCC
>NW_022703638.1:0-862 GCF_011630105.1 Anneissia japonica | reverse complement strand
GTCAAAAGGGTTTCCTCCTATTTTCCCATAAAAACAATCCTCTTCTATCATTCCTCCCTGACCTGTGCCTAGTAGATTAGACTTATACCCGATTCACACGTACAAAAATATTATCAAATGTAACCAAAAGTAACATTTTACGGCATGTGTGAAAGTACCTCCGTGTAATACCCTTGTAAAATTTCGGAGCGTCTCGGTAATCTTTACCAGCCTCGCTGAGGCTGGTAAAGCTTCCGAGATGTAACATGGATGGATCTGCGCATGCGCAGGGATTTCAACACAACAACAATCTACTGTTTCACAGGGTTCTTTGAATTTTCTTCCTTCTGCATACGATTCTGATCCACTAGAAATAGATAGTTTTTCTCAATGACGTATGAATTACCGTTGTTATTGATGTTAATTAGTAATGGTAGAAGAAGAAGATATACATAAAATGAACGTCGGGATGGTGTTAGTACTATTACTAGTATTAAAAGTGTCGACAGAAACGTTGGAAGCTATGCCTAGTTTAGTAGTGTAGCAGTTGTTAAGGGTATTGATTGCTTCGAATGTTTACTGTGATGGTGAGTTCAACAGTCCATCTGTGACAGGGGTTCTCAACTAGGCCTAGGCTAAACATATATCGCAGTAGGGGAAAAAATGGTTCATTGAATAAACACTGAATAAATTTTACACAACCTTGGCATTACCTTACAGACGCGTGTGAATGCTTTTTATCTCGGTAGGAATAACTCGGGAGATCGCTCGGTTACAATTTGTTACTTTTTGTTAAATTTAACTTCACGTGTGAATCGGGTATTAGGCTAAGAGGCAACTATAGCAAATGTTACCTCCATGTCTTTGCCAAAACATTCTGGGA
>NW_022703637.1:0-1903 GCF_011630105.1 Anneissia japonica | reverse complement strand
TTCGACGCTATCAGACTAATATATATAGGTTATGTGAAGGGAAAGTTCGTGTGGCATTACCAACTGACAGGCAGTTTTAAATACACTTGACAATGTTTAATTTCGTGTGCTATTACTGTACACGCACACATGGTGACGTGAGTGTCTGTTAAAATTTGAAAATTCTCGATATTACTATTCAGATAGTTTAAAGAACGTTTTGGGTCATTTTCAGCATTTCAAAACTTTCCATAATTTACCCGCTGTACGTTCATTTCTACACACACAGCACATATTAAAGCTGGAAATCACGTTTTGTTACATACTTTGTGTTCCTGACACATTATTCATATCAGGAGTCACTCTTTGTGCTATTACCGTACTCACGGGCGTCAAGACGTACGTGTACACATGCGGAAATCTTTTAAAATGCTCAAAAATTTATTCTTTTTAAAAGAAACTAATTACAGCATATTTTAGCATATTATGACACTTTTCAATCAGCATTGCATGAACTTAATGAGGGTCAAAGTGCGGCGGATCACCTAACTTGTCCTCAGTGATGAGTTCAAATCTAGTTCTATTATTGGTTTTATTGCATTTCTATAATCAAATAATCCAATTTATGTGTGCAGAAACCAGCCCTTTTGTCAAGAAAAAAAAAATGTATAGAAACAACTTTAAAAAATCTTCAAATGTACATTAGCTATAGAGGGCAGCAGACTTATTTTTCTTTGAATTGTTGAATGATAATACTATATGATTGATAATAACCTGTTTATAATGTTTCCTGTATACTGGAAAAAGGTCCCCTTCGTCAAATACTTACATTTTTTATATTTAAATTAAAAAAAAATCAAATTATTAACTTTAAGGCAATCAGAGAATTATACAACCTATCTCTCTTTTCTTTTTTTTAAAAAACCATAATAGAGGTTGGCTGATATTCAGGCAAGGACTGTTACCAGGATAGGAAGCTGGCTGGTTTAAGCCGTCTAACTTGAATTAGACTTATGTGTGGTATTGTTATGCTAATGAGCCAGATAAGCACAATCTGCACATGCTCAGAAAAACAAAACTTTCCTTAGCCACACTGCGTATCAGCTAGGCGTACAGCAGCTAGGCCTAGCTTATTTTATTTTTGTTTGTTACGCACCACTGACTTAGGCTGTTTGTCATCACTTAGATATGTCTACCGATTCGTGGAAAAGGCGTATTAAAATCAAAATATTGGCGTTTGTGAGCAATACATTTTAATTTTATATCATAGGTAAGTAGTAAGTATATGAATAATTTGAATGCACTAGTTAGTTGATAACTTCATTCTAATTTGTTTTAGGTTTTTTTTCTGCATTTTTATAAGCTGTTAGACATGGCCTAGGCCGGGCGTAGGCTAGCCTATGTGATATTCATTGTAATACTACAAAACAAAATCACATCATTTTAAAATCAAATTTGTAGACATACTTGCCTTATTGGTAGATTAGTTTGTTTTTAAGTGTGTAAGTATGATTGATTTGCTTGCCAAGTGAAATTAGTACCCTTATTTTGCTTTGTTTAACCATACCGTAATTCTCGGCTAGGCCTAGCTGTTACGCCTAGCCGAAACGCAGTGTAGCACTGGTGTGGCTAAGGAAAGTTTTGTTTTTCTGAGCATGTGCAGATTGTGCTTATCTGCCTCATTAGCATAATAGTAGCACACATAAGGCTAATGTTAGATGGCTTAAACCAGCCAGCTTCCTATTTAGGGGCCCTCTATAGTGTGATGCATTTATCAGCAAAGTCTCTATGCAGCTTAGGGAGTGGAGTTGTTTTTTAGTCGTGAGAAAAAGTCCTGCTGTGACAGGAATTGAACGCAGGACTCTAGGATTAGCAGACAAGCATCTTAACCACCAAGCTATTCAACTCCACTACATAGTTCTAC
>NW_022703636.1:1228-3170 GCF_011630105.1 Anneissia japonica | reverse complement strand
ACATGGTGATGAACTGAAACCTGTATGGAAACTGAATATAAATAATGTGTTATTATGTAGATAATCAAATATGAATAATAAATATATGATTGTTGCAGTATTCTGTTGATGTATTAACTGATCAATTTATTATTTGAATAATACAGTTATTGGTTATGTGAAGTATCCCTTAAATAATGCAATTTTTGGGTATCTAGAGCATCCATTGAATAATACATTTGTTGGTTAGCAGAAGCATCCATTAAATAATGCAGTGGTTGGTTATCTGCGGCATCCATTGAATAATGCAGTTGTTGGTTATCTGAAGTATCCATTGAATAATGCAGTTGTTATTTATCTGAAGTATCCATTGAATAATGCAGTAATTGTTGTCTATCTGAAGTATCCATTGAATAATGCAGTTATTGGTTATCTGAAGCAGTTGTTCGTTATCTGAAGCATCCATTCAATAATGCAGTTGTTGGTTAGCTGAAGCATCTGCTGTATCATTTCAAGAATATCATCAAGATCAATACCATCTTAGCTTATTTATTAATTGAAATAATACCTCAAAGATGCATTTTTAACTATTTTATGCAATGTGGTCTTTTAAATTTATTTCATTTGGTTGTTTCTCAAGGACGCCCATTGGAAATAAGTTTTAATACAAAATTCATGGGCTATCCTAGTATACCACTTATGGTTTTCAACGTCGCGTTTAATTTTAATCTTTTTCAATATTTTAAGGTATAATTTAACTTTTAAGTCATTGCTATATTTGCTGTTTTGTAGTGATATTGTGATATACTGAATAAAGTCAAGTTCAGTTAAATATCCTACAAGATAAAGAAAGCAAATGTAATGTTTGCATACCGATTTCTTGTGTGGTTTATTTCTTTGCCTAAAGAAGATAAAAAAAAACAATACTCAGAGTTAAAATTTATATGAATGTAAAATACATCGAAAATGTAAAAAACAAAGAGAGTTGAAATAATTATATTTCAGCTTTTACTTTCTTTTCCAGTTAACTTCATATATATCTACCAAAAATGAGTCAAGGGGAGGTCCACATCCAATTATTAGGTTAGAATAAGGGCCTAAAGCAAATTTATGGTTAAAACTATGTTTTCTATTGGCATGCAAGAACCTTTAACTTTTATACTTTGTTTATGCCCACTTTTAAAAATATTTTTCACAGATATTTGGTATCAAACCGTAGCAACTGGTTTTGTAGCCAAACAAACAGTCAGAGCAACACTAAGAGACTTACACCAATTGTTGACACAGTTGTAAGGACCTGACGTATTTCCTTTATATTTAGTGTCCTCGATTACCCAACGCACATATTACTTATTATTATTATTATTATTATTATTATTCGAGTCATGCGAGCCAATGCGCGAGCCATGCGAGCCAGCGAGTCATGCGAGCCATACATTTTAAATATTTTTTTTTCCACCGGGAACTTTGCCTGTGTAGTCCAGTCATGCGCAGTACATACACTTTTCGACTTTTTATTTATATATATATATATAATTGTTCTATATTCATTTATATATATATGCATATATTTATTATATATTTATTTATACATTTATTTTTATATACTTATTTCTGTATATATATTTATTTATTTATATTGTATTATTATTTATTTATTTATTTGTATATTTTATATATACTGTATATATTTATATATTTATTTATATATTTGTTTGTATATTTATTTGTATATTTTTTACATATTTATATATTTTTGTGTATATGTATTTATATATATTTATATGTTTATATATTTTTTTATATAATTATTTTTTTTAATATATTGTTTGTTTATTTAATTGTATATTTATTTATATATATATTTATATATTTATATATATTAATATGTTCATATATTTATTTATAGATTGATATATATATATTAATTTATATATATATATATATATATATATATATTATA
>NW_022703636.1:0-1130 GCF_011630105.1 Anneissia japonica | reverse complement strand
CATGATGACGTCATCTGCCGAACACCCTGTCTCTTATACACATCTAGATGTGTAAAAGTGTATGTACAGTACTGCGCATGACTGGACTACACAGGCAAAGCTCCCTGGTGTGTTATTCATTTGCATCTACTAAGCCAAAAAATATAGGCTAGGCCTACATGTTTGCAAAACTGGAAAAAATAAAAAAAAAGATTTAAAATGTATGGCTCGCATGGCTCGCTGGCTCGCATTACTCGCGCATTGGCTCGCATGACTCGCTGGCTCGGACTTTGGCACTACTCCACCGTTTTCTTCATTGAAATTTGGGGTATCGTCCACTGTCTCTTATACACATCTTACCTCTGCTGAGACTTAAAAAAAATAGGAAAACTACTCCAATTTCCAAAAGGCATCTCACCATGATAGAAAAGTCAACCAAAGCCAATTTTGGACTAAATGTATCATTTTGAAGAAATTAAAGGTGATATTGGTGTTGTACAGACAAATTGAGTGAGAAGGAAAAAATTACACCTTAAAATCTACCATTAAATTTGAATGATGTTATTTTAGTTCTGTACACTGTAAAAAAAATTGTGACGCTTGACGCGTTTACAATTGTTACGGTGTGTTTAAAATATAAACACTATGTATCAGATTTAAACGGATGCAATGTTTAAAACCGAACACTTAGTGTTTAACTCGTAGGTGTTTATTATTTTCAAAAATTATTCCAGATTAATTGACAAAATTTTGTAGCCCTATAAAGATTTTCACAAACAGATGTATCAATGGTTGTATTTGTTAGGATAACCAGATGTAAGACAACCTATTTTTATATAAGAACATAATATTTCAATGTTAATTTAAACATCTAAACATGTCATGCTGTTTAGATGTTTTCCACTTTCTTCCGAGTGGCAAGTCACATTGACCAATGGGAGAGCTGATAAAGTATTCCGAAATAAGGCGCGCGACTATTGACGTCACTGCTGGCCGGTTGCCAACGAAAATGAGGAGGTTGAAGATGTTGCCGCCAATTTTTTTCTATCTACAACCACCTGAGTTCTGTTTGGTAATTCTACTTCCAAAATTTACAGAATTATATAAGTAAGTGGAATTTTATTTTCTTTATAATGTAATAATGTTATGAA
>NW_022703635.1:0-1044 GCF_011630105.1 Anneissia japonica | reverse complement strand
ATATTTTCACTTTCTATACACTTTCTATATCCTGTGTTATAAATAATGGGTGCTTTTATTTTGAAAGGGAAAAAAAATGATACGTTGATAATGTTATTGTTACCTTAATAATCAGATGCTTACTGTAAATTACTTTCAATTGAGATATAAATATTGGCATTTTGATGCCTTAAAACGATATTAGGTATATTTGAGATAGACATGCCTTTGTTGTAAAAAAAATAAATAAGGTGAAGAAAAGACCATTATGTTTTTTGTTTCCAATGAAAAGTTAATTTTTAACTTTAAATCCATTGGTTTTCACATGTTGTACGAGTTGGTAATAACCTTCAAGAAAATGTATACTTCATTGGATTCAGAAATATAAAGCCATTGAAATTATAATTATTTTTTGCCATTGATATACAATAAGAGTATCTTAATATACCTTCAAGAAAATATCTTTTACAGTATTAGATTCACAAATATAAATTGATTTAATGTAATAGTATTAACTGATATGCAGTTTTAAAATACTTTGAGATGAATGACTGGTTTACTAAGACACTATCCTGTGTTATAAATGATAGGTGCTTTTATATTGAAAAGAGAAAAAAAACATGATACATTTTAATGTTATTGTTACCTATAAATAATCAGATATTTACTGTAAATTATTTTTAATTAAAATATAACGTTGGCATTTTGATACCTTAAAAACTTATTAGGTATATTTGAGATAGACATGTTTTCATATAAAAAAAAAAATTAAGATGAAGGAAAGGACCTTTATGTTTTTTGTTTCTAATGAAAAGTTTTTAACTTTAATTCCATTGAGGCTCATGTTGTAAGAGTATCTTTTGGTAATACATTTTTCAAGAAAATTTATAACATTTATGGTATTCAGAAATATTTAAAAACATTTTGAAGTGAATGTTGGGTTTACATCTGCAAGATTGTTTCTATAGGAACATATATGTTATAACTGATAGTTGCTTTAATTTCAAAAAGAAAAAAAGGCTATGCTTTTAATGTTACTTTAAAAATCAGGTGTTTAGTTTTGTT
>NW_022703633.1:0-1539 GCF_011630105.1 Anneissia japonica | reverse complement strand
CGTAATAGTCTGTGTCCAAGCCTGTAGATATATTTTGATATACTATTTTATGATGATTTACTGTGAAACATTTTCAGGTCAGCAATTGTATACTCTGTGTTTTTAATACTGTATTATGTTGTACCATGCTGTAGAGGGTGCCCTCATAAAACTTTCACTAGAGTTCCTATATAGCACTCTAGTGAACTCTAACTTTCACTACTAATACTGAGCATAGAACTAAACCATACTGTATATTTTGTCTGTCCCTTATATGATTTTAATAGCTAGAAGCAGTTAGATATTGAAATATATTTGTGAACTACAGCCATATATAATTTAGTATTAACCAATACATTTTTAGTGGTATTTTAGAATTTGAAAAGACTAATTGTAAAAATTACTTCACTTGCATAAAAAAGTAAACATTTCAATTAAAGAAATCCCTGGCATGTGTCATTTATTTGCATTTACTCTGTTTTGTAATTTTAAATTGTGTGTATATGTAATAGAGTGTGTGTGTACTTATTACCATAATATATATTGTACCTGTGAAACTAAAAATCTTGAATGGTGATGGTAGGTTAGGGGTGGGGTGGTGTGATCTGTGACGTTGTTACTATGTTCCCCCATGCATCCTGATACAATAATATTTCGATTTTGCTTTAAGAGTACAGAGAGCATTTTCCATCAGGAAGTCTTCCCCAATAAACTGTATGAACAATGTAACAATTTGAAAGGCTTTCAAATTAATTATAGACAGTAAAATTACATACAATTTTATAATCTTTAAAGCAAAGCTTTCATTTTTGTGTCAGGTCATAAAAATAATTTACTGATGAAAATAGTTTGATAGATTTTTCAATTTTAAAAATTGATTATGCAATTATCAAGGAGGTATAAAAATAAATTTTTATACCTCCTTGCAATTATCAAGCTTTTCAAATCCTTTACACTGTTGGAGTTTTCACAGATTTTTACCTTTAACTATACTGAATAATGCTGGCTGCGCTTGTGGTTAAGCTGTCAGCATATCCAGAAGAAGACATGCATTTTAAAATATTTAACCATACAATATTTGTAATTATTCATCAAATTTTGGCCTAACCAATATTTACAAAGGATGAGATTGTAGTATCTTTACAATAAAACATTTTATTATATATTTTAGTATAATTATATTGTTACTAGCTGACAAATGTTATTACAAATCATTACAAATGAATCAGTAAGATCAAATGTATTTTTCATCTATTATTATACTCATCTCCTTTCATTCCTTTAAATTCACCATATTCAAACAGAAACAGTTTTAAATAAATATTTTGAAAGGTGACCAAAAATTTCATAATAAAGAAACTGATGAAGTAAACCATAGAGTTCAATCAGTTTGGCTAAAGTCAAGTGACAAATATGGTACAACTGTTAAAACTGCTAATGTAGAAAACAACAGCAAATGTAGTAACAACCGTTAATGTAATTGTAAACATGTTTCGGAACATGTTTACAATTAAATCCTTAGTTCTTATTAAAGTTTTACGTTTCATTAAAGCTGAATTG
>NW_022703632.1:1999-2502 GCF_011630105.1 Anneissia japonica | reverse complement strand
ACATACACAACTCTGCATTGCTCCGCCATCTTGTCAGCACTCTAGTTGTTTAATAGCTCTATGGGCTGTACTGAACTTTCTGAGTAAATTGAGGGCGCATTTGCAAACGATGGCGCTTAACGAAATTTGATTGGCTAAATCTTTGACAGCCATCTTGGATGGTACACACACACAGCTCTGCGTATTTCGAACATCGAATACATTGCGGTTAGCGCTCTAGTATTTTTATTATGGCTATGTTCAGACACAACGACTTACGCTAGCGTAACGTTAAAGCCCCATTCCCGCAAAATTTCACTAAAAATGACTTTTTTTTAGAAAATATGCATTTGCATTACTCCAATTATTATAAATCATGGAAAAATATTGGCATGAGTTTTAGTTTTACGCAAAAGAATAAAAAAAATGAGAAATACAGACTATTTCTCATAAAATATTACCATTTTCTCGACGAATTCATCGTTACTAGGCAAATTCAGAGGTTGTAGATCGCATCCACTGGA
>NW_022703632.1:0-1980 GCF_011630105.1 Anneissia japonica | reverse complement strand
ATACTCTCGCTTTTATGTATACTTTATACATTCAATAAAGTGCGCCCTCTCTAATGAGATTACTTTTTGTACTTCGCATCTCGCACAATGCGGTCGTTCGGTTAGGCTGAGATATGTTTGTTTAAGTGACAAAATCTCAGTCAGAATCAGTTTTTTAACAAATTTGAAATAATTCCTATGAAATATTATATTTCACAAGCGTCAATACTAGCAACGGAAAATATCATGTCGGCCGTTTTTATGTGTGATAACAGAACCTAAAATCGAGGTAAGGCTAGGTCTAGCCAGCAGCGTTGGATAGGCTAATGTTTTCGGCGCCTATACGATATTTCTTCTCACGACCTATCGCAAAATCAACATGAAAAATTCATCCGCATTTATTTTTTGTGTGGAACACAAAAAATCAAATTTCAGTCTTATTTTACATTTTTTTCATTCTTAGGAATGTCTAAATTCAGTTAAACTAGCAATTCCGTATTATATTTATAAATCTTTATAACATTATACAAAAATTAAATTTTTCTTAAAAATTGAAATTTTGCCGGGAATGGGGCTTTAATCGAGTGGTGTGAACTTGTGCGCGGCGTAGCGAACGCCAGTATTATCGCGCAATCACTGGCGTACGGTAATCCAGCAACAGACCCCAGATTAGCGTACGCCACTGACTTACGACAGTCATGCATCGGTGATTTTGAACTCAGCCAAGATTTGACCAATCAAAATAAACCTAGATGTAAACAGAAAATAAAATGCGCGAATTACGAATACGAATATTTCGCGCGAATACTTACGCTAGCGTTCATTAATCGCCCAGTCTGGACATCTCGCTAGTTACGCCATGGATTAACGTACGCCCGGCGTTAGATACGCATGGCGTATCTCACAGGTCTGAACGTAGCCTATGGTTCAGATTGACACATGGAGCGGAGTTGGATTCGTCGGCCGACGGTCGTATGAGTAGTGAGTGCTTGGCTTAATAAAACAACATGCAGTAGCTGTACATCCATTCTAAAACATTTAATGTATTAATTCTGAATTTCCCTAACCAGTATTTAGTGCTTGTTAATAAACACCAAAGAACATGATTTTGGCAGACCAAAACTTACTCGGAATATCTTTTTAGATGGGAGATTATGGGAAAGCCCTTTCCACATTTTATTTTGTGACTCTTAAAGTCCTTGATATGGTTTGAATAAAATGAAAATTTTAGCTTGTGTACATTTTTGTGTAACAAGGTTCGTAACAGTTTGGCTCGTGGACAAAGACTTGGATAAAGATTTTACTTTATATTTAAATAAAAATATTTTAAATAAAAATTAAAAAAAATAAATAAATAAATATTTAAGTTTATAACGTAAGTGCATTAAGTTAAAATTATCAGAACCCAAGCCAAGGAGGAAGTTCCGATCTAAAGCGTTGGCAAACAAATGGGACATGGGTTGATCTAACATGTCGTTCAGAAAATGACACTCATTCAAATTTAAAAAAAAACCGGAAAGTTCTCATTTTATGAAAACATTTTCGGACTTCAAAAACAATTCGAGTGATAATAAAATGACGAAAAAGCATTCAAACACAGAGGTAAAGCAATTAGTAGTTAAAATGAGATCGATCAAAGAAGCAGAACTGCTTGAAATACGAGTCGGGTCGTAATTATTTGATGAAGCTCAAAGATTTCTCTTAAATGATTTAAGTGAACATAGTTTAAATCAAGTTTGTTCAACATATTGCAATTAAAGTCACCAAGAAGGACAGCTTCCGAGTCGCTGATAGTTAATTTCATTCTGTGTTGTAAAGCAGTAAAATACCAATCGTTTCACTAGGAGGTCTATAAACACGCGATAATAAGTTATACACTTGTTTGACCAATCAAAAACTTTATCCCATTGATTTTGTAATTGAAATGAAATAACACCTGCATTAATAACCCAAAAATGTGGGTCAAATGGTAATCAAGCTTCTCACATTGTGGCGCGTCAT
>NW_022703631.1:0-758 GCF_011630105.1 Anneissia japonica | reverse complement strand
CTATTTTGCAATTTATTTTATTTCAGGTCGTTAATTGTAAAATACGATGTGGGGCGTGTCTCTAGAAAAATGTACCATTGTGTTTATAGGTAGCCTCTATATTATGCTGACTCATGGATAAATTTTACGAAACAAGGGGTTGCAGTGAGTCAAATGAATGACGAAAGAAAAGAAGAAGGAAAGATATAAACAGATTGTTGTAATTTATCTGATGATGGGTGTCGTTTTGTTCGTGTCAAATTGATATCATTTGTGGAAGTACCACGTGACAATATACAAAATATTCGTTTCCTGACACATTTTCAAACAACTGATGCATGGTTTAATTTCTCACTGGGGGCACTTTTGTCTTTTTCATAGAGTTGATAAAGAACTTTTTCTTTGATAGGTTATGTCTGATATGATTTTTTCATCAATTAGCACTGTCTCTTTAATTATTTGATTAGTTACACCACAGTGCTACGCAGCAACATTGATTCTATATGTTACTTCATTATAATACAGGTATGACTTCAGTGTTCTTTTGTTTGAAGAAGTGTCCTGATTGGGTTGTATCTGCGATATACCAGGGGCCCCTTGTGGTAAATATGTATGGCACTCACCTTGACAGAAAGAAATCACATTTTAATTCCCGCCGCCAGGGGCACCTCTTTAAGCAGTTGATAAGGAACTTTTTTATATTTGATAGGCTATTCCCGATAAGATATTCGCATCACTTTTCATTTATTCGAGCTCTGTTTTCACTATTATTTAATTAT
>NW_022703630.1:0-1022 GCF_011630105.1 Anneissia japonica | reverse complement strand
GGGGGGGGGGTGTTGGTGCGGTGAATTAAAAATTAGAACGAACAATCTTGGTAAGTAAGACAGATGAATATATATTTCTCAATATCATTCATCTTGGTATCCACCTTTAAATTGGCTGTATAATCAGTTTATTGATTTTTGTATAAAAAATAAACAAAACTGCCTCATTAAACGTTGATTACTAATTGGACACAACACATGTAATTAAGAAATTAGACGTTTTAGCTAGAGGATTTTTCTGGATTTTACGACAGACGTTAAATTGTATTTTTGTAGGAAATCTAAATATCATGCTCTCCACATGTGATGCAATGTGTAGCTGAACGGGTAGAACAACGTCACAGTACCAGTTGTGCAATTTATGACGTAAGCATGTGATGAGTCAACTACTGCAAAACCTTTATTCGTTTATTAGATAATTAGCAATGTTATACATTTATTTTTTTTTTTTACAAATTGACTTTATTTACTGAGGTAGACCTTAGTAGGTTATTTGGAGTGATAACATAGTAGGCCTAGTACAGTAGCTAACGTAGTCGTCTCTTTTATGACATGTCGTCGTCTCATTGGTTGTCTCATTTTGAAGAGTTTCCTCTCATGTGGTTGGATGGCAAGTGTAGCCATTATGTACCTGTACATAAATGGATGATCGAAAAATAATCGCTTTTAAGTTTAGTATTTTTAAAAATATATTGATTGTAAAATTAAGACAAAACGACCAACATACCTATATTTGAGTCCGTCGATGCTGTTGAATCAGAATGACTGGTTACTTCAATAGAAGTTGTTGCCCCCGTGCTACCTTTAGCCGTTATATAAAAAGACGTTGTTTGGTTTTCTGTGGAGTATCTTTGTTAAGTTGTTAATTGTGATGTAATGTCAGAGGTTGTAAGATCATTGTAAGATCATTTAAAGTTTTATGAGGTGAATCTATTGTTGAGTCTGTTGTTTTCTCAGTAATCATGTGATAAGTTGTTGCATCATGTGTTGTGATGTGTTTCTCCGTCGAGTAACGTTGTTTT
>NW_022703629.1:0-813 GCF_011630105.1 Anneissia japonica | reverse complement strand
GCCATTGATTGGAATGAAAATAGACGCGCTGAATTTCGTTTATTTTATGAAAGATAGTATTTATCAAACATTTATCTATATAAAAACAAGATTAATATTGTAGAAATTGTATTTCTAAAGATTCATATATAATTCATATTTCATTTGGTAGACAATAAATATTCAGTAAGATACTAAAAACGATTATTAATTCTGAAATGTGCATCAAATCTCAGCTATTATTAATCAGCAGTTTGTATTAGGTTAAAGTCTTAAAATAATAATTTCGAATTAGGCCTAGTAAACAAGTAATTGTAATTAAAGTTTAGGTTCCCATGATGGCAGATGACGTTTTCAATATGATGCTATATTTTGGGCTCTGACTTAATTTAACGATGGCCCTGTCAGTTGTAGTAAATCTTTGTAAATTACTTTATAGGCCTATATAATAGCTTGTTTTGTTTTATAATAATAAATGTGTTGAGTGTATTGATATTGATTATGCGATGAGGCTTTTTTTTTGTCTTTAGGTGTGATTAAAACATGCCAATTCTCAGAAAATATTTTCAAATTTGATTATATACCACCTTTTATTACATAGATCTTTTTTAAAAACATAACTGCTTTTATAACATTATATAGACCCATTAAACACAAAAACTGCTCTGGCTTCTGGGGCTTTGCCCCCGACCCCACCAGGGCCCTTATTCAGTGTCCTGGACCCCACGCCCAGAGAACCCCCCCTTGAAATGACCTGGCTACGGGCCTGGGAAAGAAACCAACAGGGATACCAATCGTGGGCAGTCGGAGGCAGCAGTAGCAGCTCAAGACAGA
>NW_022703628.1:0-757 GCF_011630105.1 Anneissia japonica | reverse complement strand
CGATTACTTAATACAACTGTGGTCTGCAGTCCATTGGTCTTTAAATTTGTTATTCCACCTGGATTCTATTGTACTCATTGTGAAAAACTATAAAAATAGGATCAGATGATAGATAGTGGCCTCATGTGATCCCACACTACTCCTAGGCGACTCAACACCACGCACGCCTCGAGTTACCATAGGCTACTGCACCAGGCGCCAAAAAATAATATAGCTTGCGGTGTCTAGTGTACAAAGACTTGAAAACACTAGTTGACACCCGGTGGTGCTGTTTGTTTACCTAAATATTATATTATGTGTGCGTGGCCGGAGGCTTAAGGGTAGCGCATCATTATGACGGCGAACGAGATTATTTTGATTGAGAACTTAGCATAAAATAATGTTGATTTCCAATTTTTAAAAATCGGTAGGAACAGCCTGGTAATTCGGTAGGCGGTAGAAAAGTGAGAAAATCGGTAGCCTACCGCCTAAATCGGTAGGGTTGGCAGGTATGCAACTAAACTGATTCTAAGCCTAGGCCTAGCCTAGCCTATAAAAAGAGACGAATAATGTCAGTTAAAGCCCCATTCCCGGCAAAATTTCACTAAAAACTGACTTTTTTTTAATAGAAAATATGCATTTGCATTACTCAAATTATTATAAATCATGGAAAAATATTGGCATGAATTTTAGTTTTACGCAAAAGAATTTAAAAAAAATGAGAAATACTGACTATTTCTCATAAAATATTACCATTTTCTCGACGAATTCATCGTTA
>NW_022703627.1:430-888 GCF_011630105.1 Anneissia japonica | reverse complement strand
ATGGCAATGATAAGAAATAAAATTTTTAACAATATTATTTTCTACAGCTTTACCAGCTGCTATTTTATGGCATCCAGAGGTGCCATATTTCCAACATAGACTTTCATCCATGCTAAATTTATATATTGTGGCTGCCCCTTGAGGGGAAGGGAAGCGGCTGTAGGTTGCCAGCATCTGTTGCCAGACATTCATAGGCGCCAGTTGTTTACCAACCATGGTGGGGCTAGAGTTGATATGATAATTGTGACCCAAGACCACAAAAGGGCTATAAACTCGCATCAACAGGTTTCGAGAAAAGGGCCAATAGACAGTATAACATGAAATTTGAGCAAAATGTGATTAATTCATAAATATAAAGTATTACCTTTAATCTTACTATTTTTGAAGTTTGGGTTCAATATTTCAACTCTAAACCCTAAAATTTAGTAATTTTATGAAGGCCATTCTACGAGAAACGT
>NW_022703627.1:0-379 GCF_011630105.1 Anneissia japonica | reverse complement strand
CAACTTATTCACCTACACAAAATTCAGGCCCTAAAGTATGTTGCGAAAGTATTTGTAGTGCATCGTACCCTGGTACAAAGCTTACGTAAATGTATACCTAAATGAAGGAAATAGCCTTGAATTAATTTAAAGAATACTAAACTGTTTCATGACCTGTTAGAAAAGATTTGGAAAGCCCTCTGTCAGTGAAGCGGACCAGAAATGATGTAGATTGCGGTTAAGTACATATTTTAAGAAACTAGTTGTTAAGAAACTTTAAAAAGTATTGAGGCCAACAGAACAATCATCTGCACTAAAACGTATTGATGAAGTTATAGGCTATATTTACACAACGACATACATGATTTGAATGACGTTGTGTAAATATACTTCATCAATA
>NW_022703626.1:0-2109 GCF_011630105.1 Anneissia japonica | reverse complement strand
TGTATATAAAGATTACACAAATGCAACATATAATAATTTAAAATTGTTCGCACATATAGCCCATTGCAGCATCATACAGTATACGCTACTTATACTGTACAATAAACTGTTGGTACTTAAAGTGATGTACACTGTTGGTACTTAAAGTAGTTTCTTTTTTTTTTTTAACATGAAAGGAACTTTAGACAATACAATAGAAACACTGCAACCACTACGACAAATGTAACAATGATAAGTTGATAGTATTCTCAGAATATGCTATAAACATGATTCAAACATGGACCTAGATAGGTCCATGATTCAAAGCGTCAACATTCTTTTTCAAAAAATCGCTTTTACATCTTCTAAAGCAATACAGACGGTTACGTAATGACAATCATAGGATCGACGTCGTTGATTTATGACTTTTTTACTACCATCTTATCAATACTGCCATCGTGTGACGAGTGTGGCTTTGTTTTCTGTAATGAGAAACTTGTCAACTGTCAAACAAGTTTACTGTATCGATAGAGCAAGTTCGGAAGAAGACGCATTTCTGATACAGTACAGTACAGTATGTAGTTTGGATAACTTGATTTCGAACTGTAAACAACGAAGTTTCGTCCTTATATTGTAAGTATATGATTGAGCAATAAGATAGTTAATGTTCTGTAAATTTTTTAATAAGTGCTAGCTGGTCTGCGACATTAGAAGAACCTTTGTGGTGGTTTGGGTTGTCGACATGACATCGATTAAGAGGAGCTAGCGTATTTTAAGCACCTCTTACGGACGGGCGACGCATGGAGTTGGGTTAGGTAACCTTTCCCATAATATTTACTGATAGATAAATTTCGAAGTCTACGTCTCATTCATCTTGAATTTCAAGTTTCAGTACACCTGGGGCGGATGCAGGATTTGGCGGTAGGCGGGTGCGTGCAAAAATTTGAAGAAATAGTACATGTAGGTGGCCGGAAATGACACATTTATAATAGTAAAATTCATCATCACATCACAATATCATTATATAGTCAAAATGAAGCGCCAACAAATTTTCGTAATCTTTTTTTTCTACTTAAGTAGTATGTGTGATGAACTATAGAAAATATAACTTAAAAACATTCTCTTTGATGTATTTCTTTACCTGCTTCAAAGCAGTGAGTGCACAGCCCACCATGGAGGCTGAGGTGGGCGAGAAAATTTGAGGAAATACTGTAGTACCTTTAGATGGCTGGAAATGACACTTATATAATACTGTATAAAATTCATCATCATACCATCATGTCTAGATGATTTTTAATCAGGAATTTTCGGCAACCACAGAGATCTAATTATTATGAGTGATGTACCATAGAAAAAAACTAAAGAAACACTTTCTTTGATGTATTTAATTCATTTGCCCTACCTCAAAGCTGTGTGGCCACATTCACCTCAGCCCCACAATGGGTGGGGTGAGATGAGAAAATTTAGAGGAAATAGTACCTCTAGATGGCTGGAAATGGCACAAAATTCTTATCACCAACATTATATAGTCAAAATGAAGCGCCAACAAAATCTTTCATCAGCTATTTTCGGCTACCACAGAAACTACTATTTTCGGCTACCATAGAAAATACAACTTAAAAATGTGTCTGATGTATTTACTTTACCTACTTAAAAATTTTGAGTCCACACGCATCTCAGCCCCACCCTGAGGTGGTAAATTTTGGGGAAAATGTAACTCTAGATTGCTGGATATGACATTCTTATAAATGTAAAATTAATTATTATCGATCTGATTAATCTATGTGATATACCATGGAAAATAAAACTTAATTGTCTTTGATGTATTTACTTTACCTACTTCATGTGCCGAAAACCAATTTATCTTTGCACGTTTTTTCTCATACCGTACTTCTCAAATTATAGTAAAGGCACGGGCACTTGAATCATCTATGAAATGTAATTCAGATGTTTGTGGGCGGAGTATACCGGTATCTTGCTATAAAATAAGATGTACTCTGGCTGTAGGCCTGCCGCGCTCTTTTGTTAAAACCTGAGTCGTTTATGCTGTTTATTTCAACAATTTTTAGGCATATCTTCTTGATTCCCGAAAAGTGAGGGGACCAACCCTTTCCCTTAAAAATATGTGGG
>NW_022703625.1:0-1084 GCF_011630105.1 Anneissia japonica | reverse complement strand
TGTATATATGTATAATACATATATACATTATATATATACATTATATATATATGTATATATATATAATTAGCGAACCTTATATGAATAGTGGACTTTTTTGTTTTAATTATGAATAGTGAACCTTATAAACAATTGTCTTTATAACTAGCAGACCTTATAAACAGTGGACCTAATAAATAGCGAACCTTATGACTAGCGAGTGGACCACAATTAGGGTATACCTGTAGACCTACATCTTGACTATTATTTAGCCGGGAAATAATTGTGGATGTAGCCGTTACCTAGACAGTTTAAGTTTGACTGGATCACTGAATACGTTCACATCCCTGAAAACTGTACTTGTTCCCACGACACGGATCCTCTTGTACGCCGCTGCTGTGAAATGTTGGGAGTATGCCAGCAGATACTAAAAGCAGGCTTCTAATTAGGCTAAGTCAGATACTAAAAATAGGCTTCTAATTAGGCCGTACTTTGAGTTGAGGGTAGGTATGAATGATGTGTTATTTTTTTTATTATTTTTATAGTAGGCCTACTATTTAGAAGTTATTGCAGCCGTAATTACACCTGTAATCTGTTGTTTATGTTTATTTCTGGTTATTGTCTCGCCAAGACTAACTAGGCATAGTACATTTTATTACTTGCAATAATAGTCCGGGGGCATATGCCAAAAAAATAGGCTCCCGTGGGATTTTTTTGTGATAATTTTAGTTTTTGCGATGAAATATATACTGTGAAGTATTCTGAATCGAATAAAATGAGTCGCCAATTTTTTCACGCTCATCTTCATATGCAAATTAGCTGAAATATGCAAATAGGTCTGAAAATGTAGGGTACTTATATCTTGGTAACCACATGTCGTAGAAAGTTGCTTCTTTCATAAAGTTGTTCAGAACATGCATGTTTCTATTTACCCTAATGGAATATTTTCTTCAAAAATGACCGGAAGTGCCATTTTGCCGACCTTATTAGCATAAATATTAGGTGTGGAAATATAGGGAGCTATATCTTGAAAACCACTAGTCGTACAGAGTTGCTTTTTGCAGCAAAATGTTTAAAACATGCATATTTATATTTACTATAATGG
>NW_022703624.1:0-602 GCF_011630105.1 Anneissia japonica | reverse complement strand
TAAAGTGAGATAGGCTGAAACAAAGACAATTCCATTGAAAGTTTGAAGTTTTTCGGAAAAGTACTCGAAATATGGCGAAAAGTAAAAAATTTGCACAAAGTGCTAAACTCGGCGAGATAAGCACTTTTGTGCAAAAAGTGACAATGTTAAAATGTTGAGTCAAAAATGTAATTTTTTTATTGTAAGGTTAGGGTTAGGGTTAGTATTAGGGTTAGAGTTAGGGTTAGGGTTAGGGTTAGAGTTAGAGTTAGGGTTAGGGTTAGGGTTAGAGTGAGGCAAAGTGAGATAGGCTGAAACAAACACTATTCCATTGAAAGTTTGAAGTTTTTCGGAAAAGTACTCGAAATATGGCGGAAAGTCAGAAATTTGCACTAAGTGCTCAACTCGGCGAGATAAGCACTTTTTTGCAAAAAGTGACAATGTTAAAAAGTTTAGTCAAAATGTAATTTTTTTTGTTAGGTTAGGGTTAGGGTTAGAGTTAGGATTAGGGTAAGGGTTAGGGTTAGAGTTAGGGTTAGGGTTAGAGGTAGGGTTAGAGTTAGGGTTAGGGTTAGGCAAAGTGAGATAGGCAGAAACAAACACTATTCCATTGAAAGTTTGAA
>NW_022703623.1:0-1135 GCF_011630105.1 Anneissia japonica | reverse complement strand
TGGCAGATGGAAAATATATGACCATTAATATTCATTACTCACACAAACAAACAGCACTGCATACTTTATGACCACCCAGTCTGAAGCCTTTTACTTCACACTCAAGATTATATTTATATATTATATTAATATAATTCTATTTAAAAATTCTCTATTATTTTAAATGATTTTGGAAGAACCATTATGGCAAAAGAAAAAAAAATTGTATGTGCATTTGTTTCCACCTTCTGATAATATTTAAAAAATAAAGTACTAATTAACACAATATATAAAACTGCTCATAAATATTAGTAAGTGTGAGCATACAGTTCTTGCACATTGTCAAATGTCAGACAGAACTCAAAATCTATGACTTAGCTTTTACTTCAAATATTGAAAAAAAAAATAGCAACTGTCTACACACCTTCATCGCACTTTCTCGCAATTTTTCATCGTTTAAATCTGGTTCAATGTCATCCAAGAAGAAATCAGCGTAAAAAATCATGAATCGTTCAAATGAAAGACGGTCGTCCTCACGAAGAATTTGCAGAAATGCTTGGCGGATCGACTCCGGGTCCATGAATCCCATTTCAATCACCTAGCAAATAAATTATTACATATATCAATTTGACTGCCAGACCTTTTTTTTTAGGTTCTTTCACATGTACCAAAACAAGTTAACATGGAAAAATATACTTTTTTCGAAATTTTCCAAAGTCATATATCATCAAAATGGTGTGTATAATTGGCGGGAAAATATTAGGGGACGAGTAAACTGGTCACCGGAACTGGGACAGCACTTTTTATTGCCTCTACCAATTGCGAGTTTTCTCGTCCGCTTTGTGCATGGGTTGGTATATGTTCATAGGGTGCTCACACTTGTGAAACATACTGCATTTTTCTCTGTTAGGAGAAGTGGTCCATAGCACCCGAGTTCTTGAAAAAAATCTCGGGTAATAAACCTTGCTGGTTTGTTGAAGATCTTTGGGTTCTTAAATTTATTTATTGCCACTGAAGCCCATGAGATTATGTTTAGAAATGAGTGATTGTAATTGGTTGCTTTGTTTACATTCCGATGGCTATAATGTCACCAGCTAAAGCCATTTTTGAGGACTCTCTTTATGGAGCTGCTAACAGCTCCCTCTTGACCCTTTCA
>NW_022703622.1:0-822 GCF_011630105.1 Anneissia japonica | reverse complement strand
GATTTTGAGGTAATTGAGTGCTTGTTTTAGCAGGAACCTTCATGTTTTGGCATAGGCCTAGTATTGTGCTTTGTCAATTGTGTTCATTCAACAAATGATGTGAGTAAAATGACAAGAACCCAAATATTTGCAGCTGATAATATCACTTTTATTTGAAAAGTAAACACAATGATTTAATAACTTATTTAATTATTAAACTACATACAGTGCTATTGTAGGAAATTAAATTACGTTTAATAAAAGCAAAATTATAATGAAATCAGTGCCGTTGTAAGCTTGGGCACCGTGGCTTGGGTTGATGCTAATTTTGATCGAGTGAACAGTGTCAGTTTATTAAAGTATAACTGCACATGCGTTATTTATTTCACATAGGTATATCCTTTACTGATTTGTTTACGGTCACATAAATATATCCACTTCCTTTTGTTTATTACTTTTGGCTATTTTTTCCATAACATTGACACTTTTTTTTTGGGTGGAAATAACAAAATTATAATGAAATCAATGCCGTTGTAAGCTTGGGCACCTTGGCTTGGGTTGATGCTAATTTTGATCGAGTGAACAGTGTCAGTTTATTAAAATGCGTTATTTATTTCACATAGGTATATCGTTTACTGATTTGTTTACGGTCACATAAATATATCCACTTCCTTTTGTTTATTACTTTTGGCTATTTTTTCCATAACATTGACACTTTTTTTTTGGGTGTAAATAACATCTGCTGTATATGTACAGGTATATAATTTAATACTTTTCCGTATTTATTTTTTTAATTGTTTATGAGATTAATTAAAAAAGATCTTTCTACAACAATGTTCTTGT
>NW_022703621.1:0-555 GCF_011630105.1 Anneissia japonica | reverse complement strand
CAATAGATCGTAGGACCAGGTGGACCCATACCAAAGACCTAGACTAGGGACCAGCCTAACTACACGTGGCCCTGACACGACAAAACAACTCATAAGTTGATGTTTTGAGAAACCCTAGGAAATATTGACGGAAACTTCCATCTAATTTAAATAAAAAATATACCAAATACAGTTGATTTTTTAAAGATACATCTATTGACAATGTGAATTTTCATTTTTATGCTCTTCTAAATGCAATAAAACAAATCTCATTTTAAGGTCGTTTTTAAAGTCATCGTGAATATGTATAGCTTGTAGGGGTTTTTACTGTTTAAAAAGGACAAATCAATATGCTTAAAATAATATATTTAATAACAACAATTAGAGTGTATACAAAAACTATCTTTAATGACTGAACTTGGGATGAATTGGCACTGTTAATTATTATTTTTAATTGTAATTTAATAAATAAATTCGATATACACAACGATTAGAAATTGGAAATTTACAGTGGTGAAGAAAAGAAAATAAATTTTATAGCCTTTCAAATATTTATTGAGGAAAGTGGTTCTTTGA
>NW_022703620.1:0-789 GCF_011630105.1 Anneissia japonica | reverse complement strand
AACCCATGAAACTGATTCTGGATCAACAGATACTACAGGAGAAACACAAACAAGTGGAGGTGCCACTGGAACAGCAACAGGAACAGATGGTACTGATTCTGGTTCAACAGTTTCTACAGGAGAAACACACACGACTGGAGATGCAAGTGGAACAACGACCGGAACCCATGAAACTGATTCTGGATCAACAGATACTACAGGGGAAACACAAACGAGTGGAGGTACAAGTGGAACTGCAACCGGAACCCATGAAACAGATTCTGGATCAACAGATACTACAGGGGAAACACAAACAAGTGGAGGTGCCAGTGGAACAGCAACAGGAACAGATGGTACTGACGCTGGTACAAAAGACTCTACAGGTGATTCCCCGACAACTGGAGGCACCAGTAGAACAACAACCACAACAGATGGTACAGACTCTGGATCTACAGGAGGTTCCCAATCGAGCGGAACTACCAGTGGATCAACAACTTCTGTAACAGGTACAATTATATTCTTAAAATTAAACTACATTTGTTATATACGTACGGCATCGTAGCTTAACAATAGAATTAAATAAGAAAGTCTGCACCATTTTTCAAGCACATTTTCTTTTATACCTCCTTTATCTACTGAATAACTCATACAAAAAACCTGTAAACAGTATTTTCTTTATCTTTATAGAATATTGTTGGACTCAATGGTTCGATGATGAAAATGGTGGTGATATATCAGCCTCTGTTGTATACGAGAATGAATCTATTGAAGAAATCTTTGCACAATATCCAACTATGAGCTGTCAGAAAC
>NW_022703619.1:0-686 GCF_011630105.1 Anneissia japonica | reverse complement strand
GGACTATATACTACCATAGGGGGAAACCTTAACAACGGAGAGGGTTAGAAATAATACCTTAAGGCGAAAATACTGCCACTAAGGGTAAATTTAAGGGTATATATATATAAATATATATATATATATATATGCATATGCATATATATTATATATAGTATATGTATTAAACTATGTAAAGCCCTAAATTTCCAAAGAAAATTAAAAGATTTCCATCATGTGAATTATTGAAATGTGAGTGTATCACCATGACACGAAGCAACTCAAGCCAATACTAGGGTTAATCTGCTACTATTCTTGTTTCTTACAAGGACTTTAAAAACTGCAGAATCAGAATGTTTTAATCAATATATACTGTCATAGGTGGGGTTTACATACTTAGTAAGACTTACCTGGTATGAAAAGGACATCACCTGGCTCCAGCAGGCACTCATGCCAAGTAGCATTTTTAAATAATGGATATTTAGTATAATCAGGATTATCAATATCAATAACTTCAGATTTATCACCTGAAAGAAGAAAACAATACTGAATACACATAAAAACCATAAGACACTGTCCACCAACGTGGGTGAATCCAACTGGATAGTAGAGTGCGCTTTATTCCAATGGACTCGCATGCCTTGCACAGAGATCCCAAGTTTGAAAACCAAAAAATAGGGAGATTTTTTTCATGAAGCGATCGCCTC
>NW_022703618.1:0-732 GCF_011630105.1 Anneissia japonica | reverse complement strand
GGGTGTTGAAATACAACAAACCGCAGACTTTGCCTACATAAACCATCTAGGGGTTGAAGAGATTACCACACAAGACCAAGCTGGATTCACCAACAATCTACCTACTCTGTCAACTACACAAATACGTGCAGCTCAAGACAAAGATCCTGCAATTTCAAGATTTATACAATACAAATTGAAAAGTAAATGGCCTACCAGAGCAGATCGAAAAAACGAATTACCTGAGACACGAACCATGATGCGAGAGTGGAGCCGTATTGATAGTGGCGCGGATGGTATTCTTCGCAGATCAACAAAGACAAGAACCCAAATATTGATTCCAAAGAGCCTGAGACCAATGGTACTACGATCACTACATAATGAAATGGGACATCTTGGTACAGAAAGAGTGCTGTCGCTAGTAAGAGACAGATTCTACTGGCCCCACATGGAATCTACAATTAATAACTACATAACACAAGAATGTAGTTGTGTCAAAGATAAAAAGCCATCAAGAATTTCTCATGCACCTTTAGTCAACATCAAGACAACAGAACCCTTTGAACTGGTATCCATAGATTTCCTTCACCTTGAAAAGTGTAAAGGGGGTTATGAATACATTTTAGTCGTGATGGATCATTTCACTAGATTCGCTCAGGCATACCCAACGACCAACAAATCAGGCAAAACGGTTGCTGACAGAATTTTTAATGATTTTGTTTTTAAATTTGGTTACCCACGTCGATTACATCA
>NW_022703617.1:0-1003 GCF_011630105.1 Anneissia japonica | reverse complement strand
TTTACGTGCCACCAATTTTCTTGATTAGTTTAGAACAGTTGCAGAGACCGAATATGCCTCTCTTAAAATAGTTACAAATCTGATTATCATTAGTATTTATTACTAACTAGGACTTTAGGAGTAGGGGGTAAAAGAAGCAATTCTTACAATAAATTTTCGGAGAACTTTAGGGAATTCTCCTATCACATCAAAGGGCCCCACAGTTAATCTTGCACTGAGGCCCTTTTGCACCTAGCTACGCCACTGATGTAAGTGTCACTATTAAGATGGTTATTAGTGGTGGTGGCAGGAGCTTGACGGAGCCAGGGCTTCCCCCAAACCACTTACAGGGTTTAAAGGTGGGTTTAAAGGTGGGTTTAATGAAGTTTATTGCCTCATAACCTGTGGATCATAGAGTTTTTTCCCCATCCAACATTGTGTTGAGCTCTTTGATGAATGGTGTTGAGCTCGGGGGATGTGGGTGGGTGGGCAGCTCTTTCTGACAGGGATTCTGGTTAACCTTCTACCCCCACCCACTGTTGCCACTGCTAACGGTAATTGACTCGAAGCAATTTTCAAGTTGTTTTCACATTGTAATTCTGAGTGGCTTAAATATTTTAGGCTGATCATGCCGCTAACAGGAAACAATTTGGAGATTATATTCACAAGTACGGTGTGATCCAGGAGAAGATTGCCCGCATGGCTATGCAGCAGTACGTCAGTGAATGCATGGCCTACATGCTTTGTGCCAACATGGATGCCGGTTCGAAAGAGTTCCAAATTGAGGCAGCTATCAGCAAAATATATGCTTCTGTAAGTATTCACAAAAAGCATGTCTAAACATACTGTACATTACAAAATCTGTTTCTTAACTGTAGCATATTGCAAAATTCGTAATTTAGAATCCATGTATGTTTAGTGCCATATGCTGTGGTTACAGTCTACTCTGACTGCATAAAGGGTCCATTAAGCATAATGCTAAATTATTCCAGAGCACAAGAGCATACAAGCCTCCGAGCCACAT
>NW_022703616.1:0-980 GCF_011630105.1 Anneissia japonica | reverse complement strand
AAGGAATTCCTTATATTGAAAGAAATGACCTTAACACCCTTTCTAACATGGAAGCTATATGGGTTAAAATCCCTAACAAACATAATGAAAATATGCTTGTGGGATGTTTATATCGTCCCCCTAAGGCTAGAAAGTCTTACATCACTCTTATTATACAAATGTTAGGGAAGGTTGCAAATGAAAATTAAAAAATTGTCCTTTTGGGAGATTTCAATATCAGTTATGACCTAAATATAGACCTGAATTCAAATCCTATAAATCAAATAGAGAATATGTTTGCACTCAGACAACTAATAAATGAACCAACACGTATAACAAAAACCACTGCAACATGTATTGATCTGATTCTTACCTCAATTCCTGATTGCCATATTTACACGGAAGTTGCAAAAATTTCACTTAGTGATCATTGTTTCATTTATACGTGCATTAAAGCACTAAATAACATTAAGGAACATAGAACAATTATATTTAGAAATTTTAAACACTTCAATACAGATTTATTCATAAATGACCTAAGAAACTCAAATATTCTGTCAAATAGTAATAATAATTATAGTGATATCGATGTATACTGAAATGAATGGAGGGATTCCTTCTTAAATATATGTAATGAACATGCTCCTTTAAAGACAATGCGTGTTAAAGATCGTTTAACTCCTTGAATGAGCCCAGATATAATACAACTTATGTATGAAAGAGACCATGAAAAGCACCTTTCTGATAAATATGGGAGTGATATCAATTTGAACAAATATCGTAAACTACGAAACTTAGTAACAAGCAAAATTCGGAAAGCAAAATCAAATTACTTTGATAATGTTGAAAACAAACACAAAAATAACTCAAAAAAATTATGGGAGGAACTAGGCAGAACTATAGGGAAGGATTTAAATAGAAATAGTGTCCACCCTAACCTAAATTGTGAAAGCTTTAATAATTTTTTCTCAAATATTGGAAACGAAATTTCTAAATCTTTT
>NW_022703615.1:0-1636 GCF_011630105.1 Anneissia japonica | reverse complement strand
ATGACAAGGCTAAAACCGCATTTACTACCCCTCTTGGCTTCTACGAATGCAACCGTATGCCGTGTGGGTTAACAAATGCGCCTGCTACTTTCCATCGCTTGATGGAACGTTATCTTTGAGAGCTAAATTTTAAATCCTGCCTTATTTATTTAGATGATGTAATTGTATTCTCTAAGACTGTCGACGAGCACTTAGTTAGGTTAAATGCTGTCTTCCAAAAGTTGCATGAATATGGTCTCAAATTGAAACCATCCAAATGTAACTTATTTCAGAGAAGAGTGAAATACCTAGGCCATGTTATTTCCGAAAATGGTATCGAGACAGACCCTGACAAAATTTCATCCCTCACTACATGGACCATTCCCATTAACATTAAGGAGGTTAGATCATTCCTTGGTTTCGCCGGTTACTATCGCCGCTTTGTCAAGGATTACTCCAAAATCACTTGCCCCCTTTATGCATTGACAGGTGGTTCTCCTAGCCCTAAACATAAATCTGAATCTCGTAATATACCCAAGCAAAATTTTGTATGGACTAGTGAGTGCCAGGAATCGTTTGACACCCTCGTCAAAGCACTTTCCTCTTCTCCCGTTCTTGCTTATGCCGATTTTTCCAAACCTTTTATTTTGCATACTGACGTTAGTTTGGACGGACTCGGCGTTGCGCTATATCAAGAGCAAGATGGCCATGAGTGCGTAATAGCGTACGCAAGTAGAGGCTTATCAGGAAGCGAAAGAAATTACCCAGCACACAAATTAGAATTCCTAGCGTTAAAGTGGGCCATCACCAAGAAATGCCATGATTTGTATGGTAGGCACTTTACTGTGAAAACAGACAAAACCCCCTTACTTATGTGGCTACCACAGCTAAACTAGATGCTACGTCCCACAGGTGGTTAGCAGCCCTGTCATGTTATCCTTTTTCTATCAGCTTCGGTATCGTGCCGGTAAGCATAACGCTGACGTCGATGGGTTGTCTAGAAGACCCTTCCACTCTAAGGATTCCCCGACGGAGGTCGAGGACCCACGGCGGTTAGACCTGTTATCAAGACTCGAACCCCAGGTGGACGAAAGTGCTAACATCACCTCCCTAAATCATGAGGTAATACAAGCCTTAAATATTTACCACCAGATCAAACCTTGATTTCAGCGATGTAGAACCTACCCCTTTAATAGATTCCCTACCCATCAGTAGTAATGTACCGCGTTATGGGCGGTTTTGCATAACAAAGTGATTTTACGTAACAAAGGAGGTATTAAATTAAATAAAGGGGAGATATGAAACAATGATTTTAAATGAGGATTTTAATTGAAATAATTTAAATAATAATTGTAAATTAACAAAGAAAAAACATATATATTTGAGTTGTTTACGTCTTCATGGAGTGCCAGGTGTGTTGGATTATCGTTAAAATTGAAAACAATGTGGCTGTCATTAAAAGGTGCTAAAAGGTTTGGGATTTGAATAATTTAAATAATAATAATAAATAAAGAAGAAGAAAAAAAAAAGATTATTTATTTCAGTTGGTAATGTTTACGTCATGATGCAGTGCCAGGTGTGTTGGATTAATAGGGGTAGTAATTAAAGGTGCTAAAAGGTTTTAATTAAACAATGGAAATGTAATTGAATTAAACAA
>NW_022703614.1:0-753 GCF_011630105.1 Anneissia japonica | reverse complement strand
TTTTACAAGGACAGTCACCAGTCCTACATATATGAATATGATGACAGTAGAATAATGGGGTGATACTACGCTCCTCAACATTTATGGAAGGGTGAGGGGGCCATCGATCAACTCGTCGCCAAGACAAAGATATCGCGAGATGTTGTTAAAGAGTGGCTGTTTAAACAGAGCATGTGGCAAATTTATCTTGCTAAACACGTACCGAGCGTACCGACGAGGCAAAGCGTCTCGGTAAACCAAGCCCATCAAGCTGACCTACTCTTTTTACCGCACGATAGGTATAGAGGAAAAACGTACAAGTATGCCTTGACGGTCGTCGACGGGGCGAGTAGATACAAGGAAGCGGAACCATTAACGACCAAAAACTCGTCAGAGGTTGCACGAGCCTTTGACAAGATTTATGCTCGTAAGTTGACATGGCCCGAAACGTTACAAGTCGATTCGGGTAGCGAATTTAAAGGTGAAACGTTAAAAGCAATGAAGGGGTATAATGTGCGTGTGAGCGTGGGAGAACCCGGTAATCACAAATCGCAAGGAATCGTCGAAAGGTTCAACAAGACTCTTGCCAGCAAACTGTTTCCGCATCAGTATGCGCGAGAAATGGTGGATCCGACAAAACGCAACGTGGAATGGGTAGAAAATCTAAGACCCGTTTTGGACGAGTTAAACGCTCAAGGCCCCGACGAGACCGTACGTAGGCGAGACGAAATTAAATACGAACCCAAGTATAATCGACCCGTTGGATTGGATGAG
>NW_022703613.1:0-1344 GCF_011630105.1 Anneissia japonica | reverse complement strand
GGAGAAACAAACTGGCATACAACAAGATTTCAACAAGTAAAAATTACATATCCTAAGTTACCAACGGCAGCACGATTTTTTGTTAAACGTTTTCCAAATAAAGTTACGATCTGTGTCTGAACATATCTTTAATGACTTAATATTAAGCGTTGTGTTGCTTGCAACGCGGTACTTTTAGCCTATAGGCCTATAGGTATAGGACGTATTGTCGAAATTGGTTCATATAAGGAGAAACAAACTGGCATACAACAAGATTTCAACAAGTAAAAATTACATATCCTAAGTTACCAACAAGCTAGACGACAGCAACTTCTAAAGTCTCAAAACCACGGTCAGGTGTTGAACAATGTATCGCCAAACATAACGGAAAGTATAAAATTAAATCATTTGGAATTTCAAGAAAACAAAAATAATATAGAATTACACTTAAGCCTATAGAAACTTTCTGAACAATTGGTGATCACCTTATACAAGCGATGAAGTGTCCACCTTGTTGATAACCTGACCAAAATGACACTGAAAAATCTTTAAGTTAAGTAAACTATACAGTACTTGTAACCATCTAAAAAACAAAATTTGAAAAAAAATACACTTCCACGGTTTCAATATTCTTTCTGGTAAAATATCAAGAGGAAATCAATAAATAAAAAGTAAACAAAATTATTCTGGTTTGAAACAAAGCATAAAATCATCCAACACTCATGTGTACACTCAAAATTTTAAAAGAATCATACTGATTCACAAATAGAATCTTGCCTCGTGTATTCTATATGAGAATCATTCTATCTCCATAAATTCTGATTTTGAGTCTACCCCAAGCTCAGATCGATGATCAGCAGACGTGACCCCGATTACGCATTGTGAACCCGTATGGTGCGCGCCCATGGCTTGGGAGCCAAGATATGCGCGCTTTTTTTTTTTTCTCGAAGGGGGAACGAGCTGCCTGGTGCATTCGAAGATTGTTCGTCCTGCTGTTCATTGGTAAGTGCACTACAGAAAAACAAATATTTTAGTTCTACTTTAATAATTAGGCCTAATATTCATCCTGTGATCTAAGTTTAGCGTCCATAAGACCTGGCCTATAAAATATAGGCCTAGCTATAGGGTGAGAGAGGCTGCTAGTACTAGGGCCTAGGCCTAAGTACTGCTGTGTAGCAGGCTATGAGCCCAGACAGAAGGGAATGTGCAGTGTGCACAATAATCCCTCAATGGTGCACGCTAATACTCGCGTGTAGGGATGTCACCAGCTTTTTGGGGTGCCGGTCGGCGATCATCCCGCGCTTTCCCGGGGTGGGGGAGGGGATGATCGGCCCCCCCCCCCCCGATTTCCCGGGTTGGGGGTGG
>NW_022703612.1:0-876 GCF_011630105.1 Anneissia japonica | reverse complement strand
AGTGTGGTTATAAGTTGGTTTCAACATTTCCTGAAAATTGGTCTTATCTATTAATGTAAATATGGTAGTTGGTTATCCTTTAAGTTTGGAGTTCAATGAACCTGTTATAATCTATATGGTTTTGTTACACACAACTTAATTGAAAGTTAAATTATACCCATTTTACACTGATGCTATTCTGCAAATATTAACAACTTGTAACAAGTTGTAACCAGGTTTGGATGAGTATGAAAGCAAATCCTTGTAAAACTTTCCGGGATTTCACAGGGGTCCCCTGAGTTATCTGGGAACAAAAACAGACCATCGTGAGGCCTGTTTTTTTCCCCGAAATCTTCCGAGTTGTTGTTGCGCATGCGTCATGTCCCTATTTTGACCTTTTCGCGGGCTGTGTTTTTTTTTTAGTTCGAACGAATGGCGGCAGTGATGGAAAACGTATCAACGTTACTACCATTTGTTAATAGACCTAGACCTGAAATCAAAAGAAATCTCGCTAAATTTCACATGTCTGATGTAGAAACAATCACGAGGCTTCGTAAAATACGCCGACAGCGAATCATTATGATGCTTGTCGCACTGATTGCCTCTAACAACAATGGTGAGCTACCGGCCAGCGGCCCGACTGCGCCTAGCTAGCCTAGGCCTATCTTTCTCGCCAGCTCGACTACAGCAAGCGAGCTAGAAGTTGAATTCGTTTTACTCTCCGAAGGCTAAGGACCATAGAATAATTATAATCTTGTTAATGTTTCTCATGGTTTAAAAGTGCATATGTGAAACGAACCAAAAATCAAACTTGTTACAACTTGTTAATAATTGTTAAAAGTTGTAATATTTTCTGCTAGTGTGAAATGGGTATAAGTCAGCTAAATCTGTGGTAGC
>NW_022703611.1:310-519 GCF_011630105.1 Anneissia japonica | reverse complement strand
ACTCTGGGGAGCTTTGCCTGTGTAGTCCAGTCATCGCAGTACTGTACATACACTTTTGGACTTTTTCGAAACGTCGATCCGAAAGTATGCAGCACTGATAGATGTTGTTAAAATACAGATATACAGATATATATATATATATATATATATATATATATATATACATATATATATATATATACTGTATTATTTATAAATTTCTTATATAT
>NW_022703611.1:0-251 GCF_011630105.1 Anneissia japonica | reverse complement strand
TGTATATTCAGTTATATATATGTATATATTTATTATATATTTATTTTATATACTTATTTGTATATATATATTTATATATTTATTTATATATATATACTGTATTATTATTATATATATACTGTAATTATTTATATATTTATTTATATATTTGTTTGTATATTTATTTGTATATATATATTTGTATATTTATTTATATATATTTATATGTTATATATTTATATAATTATTTAAATTTTTTTATATATTGCTTG
>NW_022703610.1:0-803 GCF_011630105.1 Anneissia japonica | reverse complement strand
CTGTATAGCGGCAAAATACGCGAAAAGATACCTATGTTTGATGCGCACGTACGGCATTGCTATTGTCCAAAAGATGACTGAAAAGAATGCAAATTTGTGAAAACAATGTCAGGAACCCAATATATGTAAAATAACGTAATTTCTAGCTTTCGTACGTGCTGCGCACGTAAAAATGCGCGCGCGTAGTGGAAAATTTCAAAAAAATTTGAAATGATCAAAATGTCCTAAAACGTAATCTAATTTAGTCAAAAATTGATTTTGAGTATTTTGAAATTTTGACGCACGCGTGCGCGTGCGTTAATAAGCGCACGCGTCAAATTAGGGTACTGTACATTCAACATTAACCCAAAGTTAATGCTCACTTAATACGATTTCGAAATGGCAATTGGTTAGGCTGATATGATCGATAATGTAAAAACGCAAAATTGCGCGTAGATGACGTCACTCATGACTGAGCGCGTTGAAAAGCTTACCATGACTATTCCAGACAAAGCCAAATGTTCGCTGAGAGCAATTGTGCGTAACTCGTGGCAGTTTTTGAGATATCGTGCGAACAAAAAAGGGGAGAAAGAAAGAAGAATGAACTCGTCACTGAGGACGAGTTAGGTGATCCGCCGCACTTTGACCCTCACGAAGCACGCACGTTTCTGATTGAAAAGTATTATATGCTAAAACATGCAATATTTAAAGAGTAATTTTGAGCATTTTAAAAGGAATTTTAAAGGAAAAGAGTAATTCTGAGCATTTTAAGGACTTACGAATGTATAAAAATACGTCTTAACATCCGTGTCCACGGTAGTATT
>NW_022703609.1:0-563 GCF_011630105.1 Anneissia japonica | reverse complement strand
AATTTCGGACCATCTTCCAACGTTTGCTATTTTTGAACACATCAGCATCAGTACGAAAAATAAGTTTGTTTCATTTCGAGACTACAGTCATTTTAACCATGAATTGTTTTTACATGATTTATCAAATATTTCATGGGAAAATGTATACTCTACGTCTGATGTTGATGTAGCTTACGATTATTTCTGTTCAACTTTTATTAATATTTGTAATTCACATGCGCCCCTTGTTCAACGCTCTTTAAAATGTTTTATAAAAAAGAAACCATGGATTAGTAAAGCAATAAAAAAATCAATTATTAAAAAACATAAATTATACTCTAAAGTTGTTAAATCAAAATTTGAGCCTGCAAAATTTACACAATATAAAAAATATAGAAATATGTTAACACTAATTATACGATTGGCAAAAAAGAACTACTTTTCTAAACTATTTACAAAAAATAAAAACAACTCTACTAAAACATGGTCTACCATAAATGAGCTACTTGGGCGTAACAACACAATATATGATCTACCAAACAAAATTTCCACTAAAAGAAATGACAATTGCATAGAAGACGTTA
>NW_022703608.1:0-676 GCF_011630105.1 Anneissia japonica | reverse complement strand
AATAATAATAATAACAATAACAATAATAATAATAATAATAATAATATTGATGATGATGATGATGATGACGGTGTCGGCGCCAGTGGTGGACGTGGTGGTGGCGGCAGCGGCAATCACAAATTGATGTGCGTAAGGAGAAAATGTTTGTGCTGATTAACCATCCAGAAGCGTGATATTTGAAATGAAATATACCATAGTGCCTTTTTTTTTTAATGTCTTGCAATTACTAGCATATTTTGAGTACCTAATTATGTCCATTAAAATATCAAAAAGAAAAAATTGTACAGTAACACTAGTCTACAAAATGTTCGACGAGGATGTGTCACACTACAAAAGCAACACATGTGAGAAATCATTCTAATTACAATAGTACAGTATAATGAAATTAAGAGAATATAGTATTTAGTATGCACTATGTATACTGTACCACGTCAGGGAGTGTGGCTGATAAAAAAAACGTGTACCGTATGTTCTATAATTATAATTGGATAAAATATATTATAAAATGACCATGTTAATCACAAAATAATATATTCAGTTTTATTTTTACAGTTGCAGGTTCAAGGGGAGGGTGCCCTCCTCCCCCTCCCAATTTTTCAAAAAAGAAAAATTTATTCGTCCAATAGTGGCATTTCCTGCAATCTGGAGGTGCCATAATCATTAATTTTCTCACCTC
>NW_022703607.1:0-1184 GCF_011630105.1 Anneissia japonica | reverse complement strand
AATTTGGTTTTTATCGAAGGTAAATTCAGAGTGGCTGTAGCACGGCAGACCACGCTGCTGCACTGTCGGTTCGTGCTAGGCCAGGCCACCTAACTGACACCCGATCTAGTCTACAAATTTTTTTATTTTACGAACACCCCTTGGTATCAAGGGGTACGTAAAATGGACGTCTTGCTGTAGTTGCCATAAAGAACACAACATTTCTTTTATGAAAATTGAAAAAGTCTACAAATATAAAAGATCCTCATTTAATACAGAAAAACAATTGCATGAAAATGAATACCACATGACAATTTCAATATTGTAGGCCTGTAAAACATAGAAAGTCAGTCAGATACCCACTTAAGGAAACCTCATCCAAACATAGGGTGGGCCTATTTGAATATCATAATAGAAATACGAAAAAACTAAACAACAAATTGTTATTTACGTATCCCCAGTGTTCATTTTAGAATAAATTTAGTAGTATGATATATTCCCTTAAATTTGACAATCAGTATAAAATATGATCAGGGGAATGATTTATTTATTTTAATTAGAAGAAGCATAACCATTTTCTTGAAAAGTATACTTTTATTTTTTTTTAAACTTAGGATAGTACAGCAGTTGCTGAAATACACATCTAGGACAACATATCAGCTTGTTTTGTCATACCTAAAAACAAATAACACAAGAAAAAGCAAAATAAACAAAGACATAAGCAAATATGATAAACAGCACAAGTTCTTATAAACAACATCATCTTAATGTCTACCAACATGGAAAAATAGATCTTATTCAACTTACTCCAGACTTTATATGACCAACACACTTCCTTCCTTGTCTCAATATATATTTGTTTCATTTTTAAAGTAAAATGTGTTTGTATTTGTGATCAGCAGGTGGAGGCCATGAGTCCCAGACTGTTCCTTATACTAATACATCTACCAACAACTCGCTTACAACATCAAACCATCCATCTCTTGGTAATCAGTCACAATTCTTTCAGTCTCTCAAACTGGACTCGTTTTTGCACTGTGGTAAGATTCTTTTCATTGTCTAATAAATTGTTTTTCTATTTTAAAAACATAAGTAATAATTTAATATTTAGAATTATAGAAGTGTAGTTATACAATAAACTATTGCATCTATTGGACAAACGTTAATATTAAAAACCAATGATATTTTGAAAAACTTGCAGCAAA
>NW_022703606.1:0-1012 GCF_011630105.1 Anneissia japonica | reverse complement strand
TAGTGCTCAGGGGAAATTTGATTGGCTGACTCTATGGCAGCCATCTTGGATGGTACACACACACACACAGCCAGGGTTGCCATTTGGCCTTTTTGACGGCCAGATTCCTCAAATCTGGCCGTATAAAAATTTGCCTGGCCGTAGCATTTGGAAAGTCACGGCCAAACTATATTTGGCCGAATTTGGCCGAATCTTTGAAAAGTTTACATCCGAATTTTCGAAAAGTTTACATTTTTTTCAATATAGGTCTAATATAACGTAGACTTTTTTTGGATATTTTGTTTTTGTTAGCTTAAATTCTATATTTGATTCTAATCGTGTACCTTTTGTTTGTACTTGCACTAAACACTTAATCTATTCCCCGATTCAGCCGATTTGACGTAAGAGAGTTTATTTAAAAGATAACAGTTACATTTAATAATTTAAATGGTTCGGATGAAATATATTGATAAGGTTTATCCTCGTTTAAGCTTTATGAAGACAGTTCATTGTTTGTACCATATTGTGTGTCTTTGTATATGTTCCATCTTACTATTGGAGGTTCTATCTCTTTTGAATTTCTTTTGAATATAAATTAAATACAGTACTTTAATTTATTTATTATTGCCCACTTGAATTGTATAGCCCTAGGTGTCGCAGTGTTCTTTATGTAGAGCGCCATATAAATGCTCGGTGTGATCATTCGGGTCCGATGGCACCTCCAATTTCAAGCAAGTTTTGCAGAGACTTCTTCGAAGACACTCCTTAGTTAGGTTGCATATGGGAATGAAGAAGATAATTCTGATACTATAGCAACATTTGCTTAAAGTACTGCGACAATAATATTCAGAGGCGAATTTCGAAAGTTTAGATAAAAAGTGTTTAACATTTTCATAGGTTTGTTTCAACGCCAGTGTTACCTAACTATATAACTTAATTCATTCTAATTAAAGAGAGCCATGGATTTTCCAATAACATGCCCTTAAAATTGTTGCTATAGATCGACTACAATGTACATTAATATTTAATGCAT
>NW_022703605.1:0-676 GCF_011630105.1 Anneissia japonica | reverse complement strand
AGAGCTTCCCGTATCCTCCTCTTTTTCTCTGACTGAGGAACATCAGACTCCTCTATCAAAGCTTTAGCTTGGGCCCTCCAGACGTGGTATGCATCCTCATCTTTAGACTTGTCTGCACTGCCAGAAAACACACGCAGCTTTCGATAGTTGTTGCCCAGAGATAACTTTGAGAGATCTACTGAGGTGATGCTGGTTGTTGCTGCACTTTCTGTTTCTGCTGGTTTGGGTGCGACTGGCTTAGGCGTAGGCGCCTTCTTTAGAATGATTGTCTTTAATTCAACATTTTCTTCATCGTCGGCGGCAAATATCTTGGCGGAGACATTCAAATCAGCGACCGGCACTGATAACTTCGCCAGCACAATTGTCTTCTGCCAACCATGAACATCGACTTCTTCTCTTCTTTCTATTTTTTCGACTGGAAGAGCACCACATAAACACTTATATATCCTTGCGGTATCTATTTTGGTCTTCCTGCTTACCATCAATACGCTCCGCTCCACAGGATATTTGTCTTCCTCGCACCATTCTATCCCATAAGTTTGATAATCTGGCATCCTCGTACACTGGCTCTTTTTTTCAGAATTCCACTAATCACAATTGACGATTGGTAGTTCCCGGACGAGCCCCCAATTTGTAGCCCTTCTTGTTCAATCAAATGAATAAATGGTCTCCAAAT
>NW_022703604.1:0-876 GCF_011630105.1 Anneissia japonica | reverse complement strand
CAATAAATTGCCCATTATATACCTCGTATACTGCAACAAACATTGTTGTCACAGCTAGAATGAAAGACTATGTACCACAAATCACCTATTAGACACAAACTCAACTGCCAAGTAAGTACACATTTTAATTAGCCTATTCACACCATTAACGACTTTAGGGCTATAATAATAGGTTGCAAATCCACACAAAAACGACTTAACGCAGAAAATGAAATGAATAATCCGGTTAAAAACTCATATAAGGGACTAATTAAGGACTTTGGCTCTACATAGGATTCATACGCAATAATTCACTATTAATATCTTACAATATATGCTATATTATTTCTACTTATATTCATTTAATTATATATATTCCTTGATTTCTAAACTGTATTTAATAGTCATTATGATATCATGTGTTATATTATTTAAACTATACATATACTATTATATTTCTACATCACATTTTTAATCCACAATTATTGTTAAAATGATATAGGACCTATATCATAAATCTTGTATTTTATGTATTTTATTTCCTGGTTAATTGAGTACTGTAGTTTATCTCGCAATTGAAGTCAGCATTAACCTGGCTCAATAACAATGCTAATAAACTATCGCTTATTATTATGCCAACATTTTATCATGGTTTACTTGTAATTAATCCACTATTAACTTGTCACTGAACATTTATTTTGCGGTCTAATCAATTGGTTGTATATTTAACTTGGTTATGATTGGTTAATATCATTTATTATTCTTTATGTATATGTAAGATCTCCCAAGTTTCCTCAATTTAACGTTGAATAAAAATAACTATCAAAATATCCGTTTGATTTTTTTTTTATATTTTAATAAATTTGTGTTGCGCAAGTCAGCCTTCGATGATTGTAC
>NW_022703603.1:0-694 GCF_011630105.1 Anneissia japonica | reverse complement strand
AGACAGTAATTAATTTTACTTTTTGGTAATCCTGCCGGCTCTTGGGGGAAACATGGATTACCTATACGAATTTCCTGAATATTTTACTGTATTGTTATGAAAAAAAGGCGAAATAAATGAAATGAAATGAAGTGAAACTCAGGAAGGCCCAAGGTGGTTCTTAAAAATAAATTCCTGAATGAAAAATACAGATGCTACAGTACAGCCCACAATTACCGCCTTTGCACCACGCGTGACTGTCGTGGTCGTGATGTGGACGTTGCGTTGTCACGCACAGCGTTAGCCTCGCAGTAGCCACGCGTGGAGTTAAGCACAAGGTAAACAACAGGCTACCAAAGTTTATCTTGCATAACAAGATTTTGTTTAATTTTTATAAACAGTTAAGTTGTTACTGGACGTTCATATACTGTTTATAATTGCTACATGGCTAGATCAGAATAATAGTCCAGTGAAAAATCACCTTAACCATGGTATAAGCTCCTACCTCAATGAAACTTCAACCGTAGGTACTATATATAGTGGAAAGAACATATCTTGATGTTGCGTCGTGCAAAACCTGGGATTTAACAAGAAAATTCTACTTTTGTAAGCAGTTTCTACCCGCCTGTCACCGCCGATTGTTTACCTCGAGAAGTGACGTCACGAAGCTGGAATCACAATATGTCGTTCGCGTATCTACAACATGTATTAACTA
>NW_022703602.1:429-671 GCF_011630105.1 Anneissia japonica | reverse complement strand
TTATTATTATTATTATTATTATTATTATTATTATTATTATTATTATTATTATTATTATTATTATTTAACATTAATTACATACAATGATAGTTTGGACAAAATAACGCGGGAATGGTATATTATTTATTAATAATATTTCTCTATGCGCTCTATTTTTTATTTCATGCTTCAATTTTGTCCTATTTTTCCCCCAAAAAATTTCAGTCAATGTCAGTATGTTGGTGTCAGTCTATGACCCTAGG
>NW_022703602.1:0-411 GCF_011630105.1 Anneissia japonica | reverse complement strand
AGTTTAAGGAGGGGCCTAGGTAAGATCTCAGCCTGTTAGGCCTCTTTCTCTCTAGCCTTTGGTATTACTGTACCTATCTACACTTTATAACAGGAGGTACTAGCTGTTGTTGTTGTAGATAATTATACTAACGTTTAACAACATCCAAGAAGGTCACAGTTAGCTACACACGTACATCCCATAAGTCCGTGAGATTTCATAGGCCTACCGTAGGTAAACATAGAAAGAGCAATACAGTACTGTAATAGTAAAACTCGAGCGTCACGACATTGCGAAGTGTCTGATCTTGTTCCTCGTATCGTACTCACTTGAGTCAATCCGAGATGTGCCGAGTGAAGTTTCATGCAAATGTTTCGTACGGAAAAAAAATCGCTTCCCGCTGTTCCATGAAAACAGACCGGAGCCATGTTT
>NW_022703601.1:0-1290 GCF_011630105.1 Anneissia japonica | reverse complement strand
CCTTTGTTCGAGCCACCTAGGCAGAGGTCCGGGATTGCGCCAGGGTGGTGATGGATGGTGACCCCAAAGAGTAGTTGCATCTTATTTTGCCTATCTTTCCCATCCTGTCTGGTCCGACACAAATAAATATACGTTAATGATTAAATAAATAATTAAATTAATTAATTCACATAATATTGCGGAAAATGGCTACACGTACACTCGGCAGGTGGAAAACGGCGCCGCGAGTACCCCTACTAGGGATGGATATGTGCGCCTAACAAAATGACATTATTATTATTATTATTATTATTATATGGCTCAGTAGTACGGAGCTTTTTCAAAAAACCAAAAGGTCCACTGATTAATATCAGATAAGATAATATAATACAACCTCCAAGCACGATGGTGTGCATTTCGATACTTGGAGCATGTATTATACTCTCTAATGTGGCAGTATTGTATACAGTAAAGAAGCCATAATACTTTTACTCATAATTTTGGTAATAATAAGTGGATTGCAGTAAATGACCTGTCATTTTACAGCTTATAATGCAGAGAATAAGAATATATTTAAAAGTCAGATCATCAATGCTGGTTTCATGGATGGCAAGCCTCAAATATATATAATACAAGTAAAAGTTAAGAATATATAATTGAAGTTATATAGATGCTATAGATGCTAAGCCTTCTATTTTGAAGTAAACAAAGATATATTACTTGCATACTGACTGACTATTCTTATTTTTGTGTTTTTTTTATTTTTTGAAGTTCCGAACCTGTCATCGTCTGATTCTCTCTGGTTCTCCGGTACAAAATAACCTCAAGGAACTCTGGTCCCTGATTGACTTTGTATTTCCTGGAAAGCTTGGCACATTGCCAGATTTTATGGTGCAATTTTCAGTTCCTATCACCATGGGAGGCTATTCTAATGCCACAGCTGTCCAGGTAAAGTGTTCATCATAAATGAATAATTGCTATTTATTCCATAAGGAGTACTGTAGAACAAATGTTATTGGGGACACCTTTGGAACCTAAAAAAAAAGTTTAATAGGAGTATCCCCTAAATATAGGTTGGCCATATTGTTAAAATATATACTTTCCTTCATCATGTGGTCTAAAAAGTGTCCCTTTATTAAGAGTATCCCAAAGTTCTACTGTAATTCATTATTTAGGAAAGTTAGTAGTACCATAGTGTGTTATTACACCATCCTTTTTGTAAGGTTATTAGTGTTATGTACTCTTTGTTTAGGTGCAAACAGCGTATAAGTGTGCCTGCGTTCTCCGTGACACCATCAACCCATATCTCCT
>NW_022703600.1:0-658 GCF_011630105.1 Anneissia japonica | reverse complement strand
ATCTCCTGTTTACAAGACGGGTGGTTTAACCAACTAATCCACAGCGCAAGTGAGAACTTACTGTGGGAATCGGCACCTTTGAAAACGAGTGTTTATGATGATAATGCTTAAACTTAATGTTTTTGTTTGATTGCTAAAATTTCGTTTAGTCTATTTGTTTTTGGGCAGAAATGTCCCTAATTCCTGATACGATGACATGATTAATGTCGAAATATTTAAACCCGAGCGTGAATTTCGATACTTGGAGTATGTATTATACTATCTTATATGTCCTAAGACTGGAGATATAACTTAATAATAAATAGTAAATAAGTATATTAAAGAGTTAGACTGAAAAAGGTAAAATACAACTTTCGATTAGAAAAAGGAAAGGCACTGCCCGGATTTGAACCGGGGATCTCCTGTTTACTAGACAGGCGCTTTAACCAGCTAAGCCACAGCGCCGGATTTAAAAATGTTTGTGCCACTTGACAACTAGGCGTTTTGGTTTTATTGAACAGATTGACACGTCATGGGTTGCTCTTCATTGGTAACACCTAAGATAATTCATCACCAGAACATAGATTATTACAGTGGTATAAATAAAACAGTAACTTAAATAAGACGGGTTGTATTGAATGGATAAAAGAACAGGTACGGTATGCGAAGAAAAAAATAA
>NW_022703599.1:0-610 GCF_011630105.1 Anneissia japonica | reverse complement strand
CACATGATGTTATAAATTGTATCCAACAGTTCATCAACGAAAATTCCTTATTACAGTTGTATGGATAAAGAGGTGTCTGGTGGGAATCGAACACGCTATCTCGGCGAGCGTTCTACCATTTAGACCACAAAGGCCCGTACGATATTACGGACACCACTAGTCTAGTAGTAAAATTATTTACTATGATTCTTCAGCTGCGGCCTCTGCTATTATTATTTATTTATTTGTTTATATTGTGTTTACGGTGCTACTCAGCAAAATTTATATGTAAATAATTTACTATGATTTCCAAGCTGCGACCTACTGTATAAGCGTTTCTGGCTTAACCACAGCTCCACTATCCACTACATGTATGAGAGCGTTTCAGTCAGTTGTATGGGAGAAAGCGACAACTATACGGAGCAAAGACAACTCATAAACATATCCTTGATTTGTGATGTAGTCAAAAGAAACGCACTAGTAATTAGCATATTCAAAGAAAACTACGCATTTGAATTATTTGTGGTTTATTTTTGTATTTTAACTCATTCATTAAACTTCAAATTCATACTTTTTTTAAATATGAATAATAATTAAATATATGAGTATATTTTAGACTTATTGTACATTT
>NW_022703598.1:0-1087 GCF_011630105.1 Anneissia japonica | reverse complement strand
CACTATAAAAATTCATACCCACATAATTATGAAATTATTATGTAATCATTCATGAATTATTAATGACCTCAAGTGTCATACATTCTACTATCATCTGTACAGTAAAAAACATATTTCCTGTACATACACTAATAAGTTTATATAACGCCTTTATCTTGCCGCACATTCAATATGGGAACGTTATATGGGGAAATTACTACACAACACATATTGAAAAGTTACATAAGTTAAAAAATTAGCAGTTAGACTAATAACAAATTCACCCCGAGATACTAGATCACGTCCATTATTTAAACAATTTAATATGCTTACAATCTTTGATATAAATAAGGTACAGGCAGTATGTTTTATTTCTAGATATCATCTCAGGCAATTACCCGCTCCCTTATGCGAAATCCTTGATGGTAATACAACAAGTGATTGTGCAAAAGCCCTAAGAAATTCAAACAAAATGTATGTACCTTTTTCCAGACTGACATCCTGTAACAGATCTATTTTTATTCACGGACCAAATATCTGGAATGAGCTATATGATATATGAATAAATTGAAAGAGATGATTTTAAATACTTTTCTTGGGAGTCGTCTACGATCGCTGGCACTTTCCGGGGCAGTGCACTGTCGGAGAAGTCTTGGTGTCTGAGGCGCACAGTATTTATTACTAAGACGCGATGATCACTGAGGCAGTTCTCCTTCCGGGAGGTGCCGCCAATTGTGGGCGACCTCAAATTTAAAAATTATAATGTTGATGTGTTTACTATGTATTCTGTGTGTGTGTGTATGTTTTGTATGTTTGGTATTCAAACCGACAAGCCACCACTGCTTTTGATGCCTATGTAAACAATGCAATTTTTAATTTGTTGTGGAATTTTTCTGAATAAATGTATATATTAATGTGTTATATGGAAAAAATAAATAAATAATTGCGATGACATTTTCTACAGTTGCTGGAAATAGGTTGAGGAGTTGAAATTTTTTAGTCCCTGGGGTTAATTAATTATACCAGCAATCGTAATTTCAATTTCAATTTTATTCAAAAACCTCCAGAAAGGAGAAGCACAAACAATAAGCAATAAAATTACATAGAA
>NW_022703597.1:0-773 GCF_011630105.1 Anneissia japonica | reverse complement strand
CGCGTGTGTTTCTTTAAAATGCGTGTTTCATCTAAAATCAATTTTAAATGAGAGACTGTTGGTAATAATTCAAAGGATGTCAACCATTTTAATTTTTAGCAAAATCAAAACTATAAGTAGGACCGTATTGATGAAATCTTAGTATACTGGATTGACCATATTCGTCAATTAAATAAGAATATTTGGTATAGCATATATTTATTTTTATTAATTAATCACTCTTTTAAATATTCTTTATAACATTACAACCCTACCATGTATGGACTATGCCTCTGGCATTTGAATTATTTATCTGAAGGGCCAAATATGTTTAGAGTTGATAAGTTCCGAGTTGTAAGCAACTTATTATACTTTATGAAAGTAATCTGCTTGCCAGAAAGACCATTGATATCTGTCTCTTATACACATCTAGATGTGTATAAGAGCACAATTTCAAATGCTATTATTTTCATTTGTACTACAATACATTATTACGGCAACTATGGGATTAATCTAATGCTTTACTTCCTGCTTATGAGTTTATTTCCTCCTTGTCTAAAATCATCACAAAACGAAAGTGATGGAGCCTAGATTTGCTCGATGGCAGGGGAGGGGCAATGTTCCAGTACCTCTGAAGGGTCCCATGGGGCGCTTCCAGACCCGTAAGCTCTGACAATTTAGATATTTTTATTTTTTATGCTTAAGGTTCGTAATCGATTGCACAGCCTCATATATATGAAGAAGTATTTTCGATTTTAAAAATGACTATTATTGTTTGATTGATTTATACAAAA
>NW_022703596.1:0-744 GCF_011630105.1 Anneissia japonica | reverse complement strand
TATCGACTAATATTGGTGAGCTTTTAGATGCGATTTTACTTTGCGATTGGGTGCTGCAATTGCTACAACCGATTGCAATGCAAAGCTAGTCTGAATGGGGTATAAGACAGTTTTGATAGTGCAAATTGTTTAAATGACATCTGAAAAATATTACAAGCAAACAACCTGTGAATTTATTTTTGACAATATTGTTATTAATTAGACGCTTACTATATTATTTCAAAACAAAATTCAATGACAAGAAAGATCGACGTTTCGGGTCCATTTGTTTTGAAAATATTGTTACCGTATAGTTTAAATTAACCACTTACCCGGTGAGTTATATAATAAATCATCTGACCGGCATAGTCCCATATGCATGTTATATCTCTCGGCCCAGAACTCTTGTTAGCAAGATTGTCCAAAACATTCCTCCGTAATGCCTTCAACTGATTGGTTGATATTCCTGTGTTCTGAGATATCGGTTTTTCTGAAAATAAAGAAGAATAAACTTCATCAACAACAGGCCCGTTGCCAAGGGGGGGGGGGTTATAATTCGGGCAAACCCCTCTATTTCTAATTAACCACTTCTTTTCTGGCAAGGTTTCCCCCTCCCCTCAAATTTCCTGAACGAGTCCTTCAACTCTTTACAGACCTTTTTCAAACATATCTGCTTTCATAGCAATATTTAGATGCATAAAATACAAAAGCATCTGGCTTCAGGGGCTTTGGGCGACCCCACAGAGGCTTCAACCTTGGACCCAC
>NW_022703595.1:0-1098 GCF_011630105.1 Anneissia japonica | reverse complement strand
ATAAAATCAGTATTGTAGTTCAGAAAAACGCTTTATTAAAATACAATTAAAATAATTAAATTACAGAAAAAAAAATCTTGATACAACAAAAACTGAAATAGAATAAATTATGGCCTCAAAACTACAGTTTCATAAATTATGAATCTACAAATAATTCAATATCATCAATAGATATTAAAGATAATAACACATTTATTAAAAATGTATTATTGTTGTATAAATGTATAATGTACCCAAATTCATAGTTTTGGCAAAGAATGAGTTAACCAAGCCAAAAGGATCAAATTAGGAACTTCAATATTGCATTCGTACACAGGCAGTGATCCTACTGCACAAGGAAAACTGTAAATCAAGAATGCTTGATGGAAAACACACAAATGTCTAATATTAATACACAAATATGTATCTAACATGATGTTACTTTCAAAGGTGGATAATATAGATCTACCTTTTACCCGCTGGGACCCAAATAAATTGCCATATCTTCCCATGACCCGATGCCTTTAGTTACTCCAACCCTTAGAAATGTCATAAAACACACCAAAATAGACTGCCAATATAATAATCGAAATACTGTGTAGTAATTTTGCCACACACTGGTACACATTGGTGCACACAGCATCAATTTGTAAATAAGGTGAAAATTATCATGACATTTAACATCAATTTTGAAGGAAATAGGCTACATTTTATTAAATTATTTTTTAAAAAGTTTGATGTTTTCATTAAATCTTAATTTTTTAGTGTTAATTCGACCTGACGACCATCAAAAGTTATTCTACGACCTATTTGAAACATCAAAAGTCACTGTCTACTTTCAAGGCTCAACTAAATGGTCAATTTGGTCCACCAATCAATCTACTGAATAACTCCTTTTTTTTCTTTTTTCTTGTTTTGTGGTTCTTGTTATCTTTATTTCATTTCCTTTTCAATTTGTGATTTTTCTGTTTTTTTTTTAGTTCTTATGCATTAACTTACAAGTTAGCTACCAGGCCTGCTTACAGGCATTGCCTTCTTGGTTTCAGCATTGTACCATAGATGGTGGAATGAATAAAGTTATTGTATTGTATTGACCCAAACCTTGATTGTGAACCATGG
>NW_022703594.1:0-816 GCF_011630105.1 Anneissia japonica | reverse complement strand
CAGTGAAAATCAAAACACAGGCTTGACCCTTTCTATACAGTTCTATATTTCATTTTGTACTACTAGTTCTTCAGGAAGACTAGCAAGAGTGACTGACATAATCAGTAATTTGGATAGAGTGTGATACAGAAAAAAAACTCTACGTATAGAGATTTCAGTTTGACGAAGCATGCAAAAGCTATCATAGATATTCGCCCGGTACGACGGCTTGGTCAGCCCGGTAAAAACCGTCAGTGGGGGGGGGGAACAGTCTGCCCCTGTCTCTTATACACATCTAGATGTGTATAAGAGACAGGGGTGTTTATTTGTCATTAAGTGTTGAATAACATTTTTTAATGTCAAGGCTTTTGACTCAGGACTAAACTTTCTATTTTGATATGAATAAAAATTGTTACTGTAGCAGTAATTGTTAATTCCAGGAGCAATTTACAAAAAATAAAGGACAAAAATAACTTATTACATTACAGGCAATATAAAGTTCAATGACATAATAATAGTATTGTCTGGTAGATAAATTATGGTTTCCCAAATTGCCTTAATATAGTTTAATTATATCATGTTGTCTCTTATACACATCTAGATGTGTATAAGAGACAGGTATATATTGATTGAAGTTCTAACAAAATTTGATATTTTATTCTGAATGATTTCACAAATATGAATATGTTTTAATAATCTTAATATTGGCCAAATTCCTTTTACTTTTTTAAAATACTGTATGTTATTTAATAATAATAATAATTATTATTAGAATAAAATAATAAGAATAGTAAAAATAATAAATAACTTATATAGCGCCAATTTCAACTAAACCGA
>NW_022703593.1:0-503 GCF_011630105.1 Anneissia japonica | reverse complement strand
GATTTTCCTAAATAGCTATCTACCATTTTATTCCCACTCCACTCAATCTTGACAGACTGACCCATATTTCCCCTGTGGTAATATCAAGTTACCATTAATATATTCCGGAGTTACAATAGTAGTAGTTGCTGGTTACACACAAATCTATGCTCAGTTTTGGGATTTATTTTTAAATGCTATATTTCACCACTTTCCTATTTCTATGTTTGTTTTTTTTGTTTTTGTGGAAAGTTGAAGGTTAGTATACTTTGCATTATCGTCACTATAACAACTCCCTGGTATATTGTTGATATATAGAAAAGGTTCGACATTTAAGGGCTTTTTTTGTCATTTAAAAACCATCTTTTTGACTTAAATTGTAACAGTAATTCATTATAAAAATGTACTTGATACTAAGGTTACTGTATATCCTGTAAAATTTAGGGAAAAAAACTTAACAAGTAACGACACAAATTCTACAGTTGTATACTTCCATATTTACTTGCAAGTTCAATTATTTATAA
>NW_022703592.1:0-710 GCF_011630105.1 Anneissia japonica | reverse complement strand
TACATGTTCATTTGTTAAACCGTCCATTGGTTTCATATTTGTTTGTTTTTGTTCATAAATATTTTATTCATTACAAAATTATTCATTCGTCTACACAGTATCATTTGTCTATGTCCGTCCGATACGTTTGTTATTTGTTTTGAGAAATGTCAGTCTTATGTTGGCTTTGTATTATTGTTTGAATCATGTCCGTCTTATACGTTCGTTCCTTTATGAATTTTTTCATGATGTCCGTCTTATGTTTTCGTTATTTTATTTTTTTTAAATTCTTGTCTGTCATATCGTTCATAAATTCGTTCATGTCCGTCTAATGTGTTTGTTTTTTTAATTGTTTAAATCATACCCATCTTATGCGTTCGTAATTTATCTGTTGGAATCACGTCTTATACGTTCGTTCGTGTATTGCGCACTCGCGATCAAAAGCTGGCAGCAGTGTGGCGGCTGGTTCACAATGCTAAAACCCTGGAGCGTGCATAGCCAATCAGCGCAAAGCATGAATCCATCTGCGCAACAAGCACATGGTTAAACGAATGATCGTCGCCCATGCGGAGTACTTCTTGATTTTGGAGAGAGGTTCGTCTATATAGTAATAAATTGGGCAATACGTGAGGGCACGTTCCCACAAGCATGGAAAATGGCTAATACATGTCCCATAGATATAAATGGTAGAAATGAAAATGTCACTAATTACCGCCCAATATCTATATTAC
>NW_022703591.1:0-643 GCF_011630105.1 Anneissia japonica | reverse complement strand
TTTCGAGGGACGATGTCCTTCGCTCTCACTCCGAACGGAATGCTCTCCACCAACCGATCGAGTGCAACGCAGTACGGATTTCGTTCGGATTCTTCGACTATGTACGTCCTCGCTATGCTTCCGGCGTCGACTTCGCCTTGATCGCCCCGTTTCTTTCGGGTGAAGCACGTTCCAATCTCTTTATCGAATGTAGGAGATTAATATTTAAAAAAAAAGATACAAAAATAAATAACGCAGGAATAACCAGTTAACGTTAATGATTTCATGTTTTATTTTGTTTATTCTTTCGACAAATTCAAAATCCGAGATTGCATTCACACTGGGAGAATCCGTCCCATTCGGCGGTGCAGTATTCGCAGACGACCATCGACCTTTTCTCTTCTTCCTCGTTACCTAAATCGAGCCATTCCTCTACGTCCAGTTTTCTGGTTTCCAAGGCCAACGAGCGGCATTCGGGCGTCCACGCAGATTCTTCTGGTTCTTCTTCGATCTGTTCGGTGTAATCGTCGATCGTTTCGATCAAGTCGACCCGACGTAGCATTTCCGAATGCGAAGTGGCGTCGACGCTCCCGTACGACGATTCCGGGAAGGACAGTTCTTCCTCTTCCTCCTCCTCACGGTCCCAATCTGTCTCTCCGATCGG
>NW_022703590.1:0-1143 GCF_011630105.1 Anneissia japonica | reverse complement strand
TAACCATTAGACCACGTAGGCTTCATGATTGAACAGATTGAAATACCACCAGATACACTCCATTACACATAGGTACCGCTAGAAACAAATAGTTGCATATAATATAAATCAAGATAGCCGTTAACACTGTTAAATTATATATAAATCATCAAAGATAGGTAAATACAGTGTTTTGTTAAGCGCATAGAGTTTAAGGTATACGCTATATAATAATAATAGTAATAATAATAATAATAATAATAATAATAATAATAATAATAATAATAATAATAATAATAATAATAATAATAATAATAATAATAATAATAATATATAAAATAACTTAATTTAGCCTTAAGTGTAGTATTATTTCGAATTTCATTTATGTTATTGTTAATAAAGATTGTTCTCACCAGTAGCTTTTTTTGTATTTGTGTAGATGGCGCACCTTTATTCAAAATCCAAATTACATATTTAAGTCACACGGGTTTTTTTTCATTCTTATAGATTAAATACAAGATATAATAAATAAATAATATTAAATAATCATTTTAAATATTATACAGGGCATTTTGACTAGATCAAAAACTTAACTCTGAAAACTACAAAGTTACGTGATAAGTATCTATTTTTCAATTTAAATTTAGATGCTTTCCATTTTAAGATTTTTTTTCAGCATGATTACGTTATATTCTGCTTTATTAGTTTATGCAATTAACATAGTGGCTAACATTAAATGCATATATATACCAGAACTTGGTTACTTCATATTATTTATTTCCACTATAACATCGTTTCGAATGGTTGGCAGAGCCAACCACACTCATCAGGCGGATATGTACAACTGATGTTATTACAAAGTAAACTTATCCTTAATTGAGAAAAGCATATCATTAATTGAGAAGCAGATTAGTGGTAATTAAAAGGGGCCTATTGTCCAGATGGTATATTGTTTATCTATGGATTAGCAATCATTGGTTTCTTAGCAGGAATTTCCTCCTGTGCATATTCGTCTGCAGATATTGGGATTTCTTTCAGTGGATGCTTGGTTTGTTTTGTGATTCTGATCGGATTTTCTCTACATTTTTAATTTTATATAATTTCTTATTGTTTTCAATTATGTGGCGTTTGTTGTTTTTATGGGTTTTTCCCATTTGCCTATTT
>NW_022703589.1:0-1151 GCF_011630105.1 Anneissia japonica | reverse complement strand
ACAGATCTACATTCGGTCACATTTAATTTAAGTATAAAAGAAGAAGTCTCAGGTGGGAATTGAACCCAAAATCTCTTGCTATCTTGGTAAGCGTCATACAATTTAGGCCAAATTGCCTCGTACGGATCTGATATCACTTTCCCTCTTCACACAACTTGAGGGCTCACACATAGTGGAGCCATATTTTAAGCTACGTAATAGCTAATGGGGTAAATTATAGCAAATATAATTGCTTAGCACTGGCAACACAAGTAATATTATATATATTAACATAATATTATACACACATAATATTGCTATATATTTGAGCATTATATTATTAGGCCTATTTTAATTTATTATTTGTGTTCTCAGTGCTACGCGTCAAAAATCCGATATTTTAGCGCTATTACATAGTGCTTTAACATCACAACAAACATTGAAAAGCACAAAAAATTACAGACAAACCATAAACAATTCACAACACATCAGAAACAGTAGACTGTTTTAAACCAGAAAACAAACAGGTTTCATGCAGGTCCGTTAGTAGGAATTCCATCGATGTTACATTTTTAGATTTGAGATTAAGTTGAAGACAAGGAACAAACCGTTCCATAATGTTTGTCCATATTTTGAAAAATATTGATCTCTAATAGTCGTATAGATACATGGAATATGAAATAATGTAGCATTCCTAGAGGATCTGAGACCAGTCCTACTAACCTCATTATCTTGTTAAAAACTTGTTAAAGATAAACGGTGCCCTATTGCTTAAACATAAGTAGACGAATAAGGAAGAATTTTCAAAAAGGAGAAGTTATATCAGGGCGTTTAGATACCTCATAAAACGTTCTGCCCGACTTTGCAACACTTATAAGGATTTAAGATTGTTTTTGAAATAAGTAGCTACAGTAATCAAGCGTATTTAACCTAGTAAAATATGTATTGTCAGAAAAGTGTAGTTTTTATCATCAAGTCAACAAAAAATCGTTTTAATAATAAGTGCTTCGTAACAGTCTTTTACATGTTTCTATTGGTATTGATTTATTTTTATATATTTCAAAAATATTGAGAATCAATAATATCAAAAATATGAGATCAAAGGAAATGAAGTAGTTAAAAAAACAATTTAATGAATTAGCAAATAAAAAAAACCAACAATTAAAAAGGAG
>NW_022703588.1:0-740 GCF_011630105.1 Anneissia japonica | reverse complement strand
AGAATTCAAAATTTTACAAAGGTATGTAGTGCTATGCTAACATATGCTAAAGCTTAAATTGGCATCAACTATTTTACATTTTACTTTAACATCAGTGGCAACACACAAGAAAGTGCACAGTCAATCAACCAAAAACTTACTAGAAGGAAAATATAATTTTGAGTTCAAAATTAAACTGAAGAAATTTAAAAATATTGCATATGTACACATGATCGCCGGCAAATTTTGGCAATGCTGATTGGTCGGTCAAATCATGAGGCCTTCCTGATTGTGTTGGGGACAGCTACGCAGCACAACCATTGCAAGGAAAACGATGTAGCGAATTTATGAAAACCACTGTCCATACTATCAGATTTTCTTTGGCAAAAAACTGTTGTATGTCCATATAAAGTCATGATATGTCCATATATAGTCATGATGTGCCCATATATAGTCATGATGTGCCCATATATAGTCATGATGTGTCCATATATAGCAAGCCCGTCGCCAGGATTTTGGTAGGGGGGAGTTCTTTTTGATACTGAAAGAGCACTTGCGAGCACCATTGGTGGGGGTCCAGCATTCTAAGCATTTACAGGTGTTATTTAATTGATTTGAGAGGCCATACATTAAAAAAAAATGTATATATTAAAGAGGTAATTTTTTGAGTTGGGAAAAGATTTTTAAAAAAATACTACTACTTTAGTACTAAAGTATTGGTAATTTAACAACAGTAGCATGATACAAACTCCAAAGAATCC
>NW_022703587.1:0-1242 GCF_011630105.1 Anneissia japonica | reverse complement strand
TAGTGGGGTCAGTACATCATGTTACACATGTTGACACAAATTTTTTTTTTAAAAGTGTCCCCTGGGGGGCTAGATAGGGGCATGGCAAAAGGGCATAATTACACAATTTTCAGTAAATTCCTAAGGCAAAGGGGCATAACTGCAAAGATAGGCTGTGATACGCTGAAGCGTGACGTTCTTTCAACAGCTAACCAATCAGAAGAGAGCTTTCTCCCTGGTTACAATGAAGGTTGCATGTTAAGTTGTATTATTTTTATTATGCTTACTGTTTGTGTACTCATAATTTGTAAATAGAAATTGGTTAAATAGTATGATTCTTGACAGTAGCATATGTCTAGTTAATGTTAACATTAAACATGTTATATAATCTTGTCTTACTTTGAATGGCAACAGTTTAATACTATGGAAATAAATTATAGGAAAATAGTAACTGTTTAATAAAAATAATTAACCATGGCAGAATAACAATTCACATTTTAACTAGAAATAACAGTGACAAAGAGGGACAACTAAAACGATTATTTAGTAAATAACTATGGCAAAGAGGCACAACTACAACATTTATTTATAGCAAATGGCATGACAAAAAGGTATAAATGCACAGTTTACTCGAATCAACTGTGTTCACTAAGCAAACAACAACTTACTTTTCCATCTAAATCTATAATATATATAATACTTTTTCAAAATATTTTATTAGAATATAAAAAACAATAAAATTCGTAATCATTTCATTATTACTTGAATTTGGATCATAGGGAAGAATTGCTAATTATTATAATAATAATAGTAATAATAACATTAATAATAATAATAATAATATTAATAATAATAGGCCTAATTTATATTGTAATTACATGACTTAAAATATAAATTTATTATTTTACTTTGTAAATAAAATTTAAAAAATAATTGTAATTCTTGTTTAACGTACACATAGAAACATTCACACGCGCATTCTAACTATAACAGCAGTTCTATTTCTTATACGCATACGCATGCATCCTTCACGAAGTGACGTAACGCCTATGCGCTCTTGTGCAGGGCCCCAGACCCCTAGGGGTCCATGAGGCCCCCTACCCACAGGGTCCTCGATCTAGCACAGTAGCATGGTTCACGTCGAACTTTTATCTAGATATACATTCACTTAACTATTTAAAAGTTCGACTTGAACCACTCAATTATAGCTAGATAAATGAATTAAGTCACTTAAGTTAAGTGACTTAACTTTACTAGAATAAC
>NW_022703586.1:0-536 GCF_011630105.1 Anneissia japonica | reverse complement strand
ATATATTGTTTTGAAATTGCTCTGATAACAATAAAGTTATAAATTTACATTTTAAAAGAGTTTTACCGCCAAAATGGCAGCCATCTTGGAATTTTTTGTGATGACGTCATTATTCTGATTAAATTTTTGAACGAGAGTGAGGAGTAACTATTTAGCCAAGTCCTTGTTACATTTGATATACATATAGCTTGGGTGCAGTAGGAAATTAGCGGGAAAAAAGTAAAGGAAAATTTATTTTTGGTTTTTCTGAATCAGTATATCATATAGTGTCTCAGAAAAAAAATCCCCATTCTTAGAGCTTGGGCAATTGTTTTTATAGCACTTTAAAATTTTGACATAAAATATCCTATTTTGGGCTAATTAAGATGGGGGTAGGGGAAATAAATGTATGTTTTTAGTCACTTTTTTCATATGCTATGTATATCAAATGTAACAAGAACTTGGCTAAATAGTTACTCCTCACTCTCGTTCAAAAATTTAATCGGAATAATGACGTCATCACAAAAAAATCCAAGATGGCTGCCATTTTGGCGGTA
>NW_022703585.1:0-677 GCF_011630105.1 Anneissia japonica | reverse complement strand
TTAATACTTGACATCTTTTTTACAGTCATAATTATGAATGACTTACTATACTGATAATATTAATACTTGACATCTTTCTTACAGTCATAATTATGAATGACTTACTATACAGATAATATTAATACTTGACATCTTTTTTACAGTCATAATGACGCTATTCAGTGCATCAGCTTCAACCCCATCACTCATCAACTGGCAAGTTGTGCTTGTAGTGATTTTGGTAAGTAGTAGAATAAAAATAATAATATTGAAGACAATTTGATGATGGTGATGACTGACGGTGTTGGTAATGTTAATATTAATAACTTATATCATTAATAATAAAATAATATTTGTAATAGTATTCATATTTAGAGTGCAGTGATTGATCCTTGCAACTTTCACAGAGTTTACTTTATAATGTTAATCTGCATTGTATGAATCGACAGAGAATTGAATGTTTTTTGCTTTGTTTTGTAAGGTTTATGGTCTCTGGAGCAGAAGTCCGTTTCTAAGCATAAAATACAAAGTCGTATTACATGTTGTAGTTGGACCAATGATGGGCAATACATAGCTCTGGGTTTATACAGTGGAATTATAAGTATAAGAACCAAGGTAAGTTTTATAAAAATATATTTGTGTATTATAATGATATCTAGATTTTTGTAATAGCCAAATTATTTTTTGTTTGTCACACA
>NW_022703584.1:0-653 GCF_011630105.1 Anneissia japonica | reverse complement strand
GTCGGAGAAGCGGCCGATCGACTTGAAAAGCTGGACTTAGAAAAAATTTCGACTTTTCTGGACTTAAAAAAAAATTTCGAGACTTCTGGACTTAGAAAAAATTTCGAGATTTCTGGACTTAGAAAAAATTTCGACTTTTCTGGACTTAAAAAAAATTTCGAGATTTCTGGACTTAGAAAAAATTTCGAGATTTCTGGACTTGGACAAATTTTTGAAAATCTGACCTTAGAAAAAATTTCGACTTTTCTGGACTTAGAAAAAATTTCGACGTTTCTGGACTTAGAAAAAATTTCGAGATTTCTGGACTTAGAAAAAATTTCGAGATTTCTGGACTTAGACAAATTTTTGAAAAGCTGGACTTAGAAAAAATTTCTACTTTTCTATACTTAGAAAAAATTTCGAGATTTCTGGACTTAGAAAAAATTTTGACTTTTCTGGACTTAGAAAAAATTTCGACTTTTCTGGACTTAGAAAAAATTTCGAGATTTCTGGACTTAGACAAATTTTTGAAAAGCTGGACTTAGAAAAAATTTCGACTTTTCTGGACTTAGAAAAAATTTCTACTTTTCTGGACTTAGAAAAAATGTTGACTTTTCTGGACTTAGAAAAAATGTCGACTTTTCTGGACTTTTCTGGACTTAGTGTACTCAAAC
>NW_022703583.1:0-1112 GCF_011630105.1 Anneissia japonica | reverse complement strand
AAATAAAATACCCAAGGATTTCAACGGAATACCCAAGAACCCAAGACCAAGTCAAAATACCCAAGGTCTTGGGTAATAGCCAAGCAGTGGTCACACTGATTATAGTGATGAAGGCCAGAGGACTGGCCAAAATTTGTTTTCGAAAATAAATACAGTGTTTCTACATGCCTTGATGTCATATTTTTTTTGTTTCAACAGCTGATATATAATTTGAAGAACACACATGGATTATTTATTTATTTATGTATGTATGTTATTTTTATAATATCTTAATTTGTATGTATGTATGTATGTATATGTATATGTATGTGTGTATGTGTGTATGTATGTATGTATGTATGTACATACATACATACATTCATCTCCTCAGGGGTTCATTTCCTCTACAAATCTTCATCGTTTTAAATCTGTTCACGCCCTTTGTGGCAAGCCAGTACCATTCAAAGTGTTTCGTGATAACCTTTCCAAATTAGCAATAATATCCTCCTTTTCCATATTCCATGCAAAAGATAAACCCTCGTGGACCAATCCTCCATTTCTTACTACTTAGTAATTCGTAATTTTCTCCTAGTCTTTCACTTCATTTGGCCGTCATGAATTGTGCAATGCTCTCGAAACTCTTGTTTTTCTTGTTGTCCTGTTTTTTTTTTTAATGTGTTTTTACTCCCTTGTCATCTTATTTTAAGGATGTAACCTAGAGAGTTTTATTCATTTATTTATTCTTCCTTTTATTCAATTTATATGTATCTGAAATTTTATTGAATAAAAGTGATTTGAAATATAACTTTGTGTTGATGTTGAATGTACAGTACCCTAATTGTACGCGTGCGCTAATTAACGCGCGCGCACGCGTGCGTCAAATTTTAAAAATGCTCAAAATCACTTTTTGACTAAATTAGAGCACGTTTTTGGCCATTTTGAGCATTTCAAATTTTTTTTAAATTTTCCACTACGCGCGCATTTTTATATGCGCAGCACGTACGAAAGCTAGAAATTACGTTATTTTACACGTTTTGGGTTCCTGACATTGTTTTTAACAAATTCACATTCTTTTCGGTTATCTTTTGGCCAATAGCAATGCCGTACGTGCGCATCAAACATAGGTATCTTTG
>NW_022703582.1:312-540 GCF_011630105.1 Anneissia japonica | reverse complement strand
TTTGTACTAAGTGCTCAACTCGGCGAGATAAGCACGTTTGTGCAAAAAGTGACAATGTTAAAAATATGAGTCAAAATGTAATGTTAGTTTGTTAGGCACAATGAGATAGCCTGAAACAAACACTATTCCATTGAAAGGTTGAAGTTTTTCGGAAAAGTACTCGAAATATGGCGGAAAGTCAAAAATTTGCACTAAGTGCTCAACTCGGCGAGATAAGCACTTTTGTGC
>NW_022703582.1:0-194 GCF_011630105.1 Anneissia japonica | reverse complement strand
GTTAGTGTTAGGGTTAGGTAAAGTGAGATAGCCTGAAACAAACACTATTCCAACGAAAGTTTGAAGTTTTTCTGAAAAGTTCTCGAAATATGGCGGAAAGTCAAAAATTTGCACCAAGTGCTCAACTCTGCGAGATAAGCACTTTTGTGCAAAAAGTGACAATGTTAAAAAGTTGAGTCAAAAATGTATTTTTT
>NW_022703581.1:0-1525 GCF_011630105.1 Anneissia japonica | reverse complement strand
TATATTTTGTGTTGTAGTGGTAGTAGTAGTAGGTGGAGTAGCCATGCTTACGAAACGTACAATACAGTAAATATAAGAGAATTCTGGCAAACGGATATCTACGTCATTGGATGATTTAAATGTTCTCGTTTGGCAGGTGTAGGTAATGTCTGGTAATCGTACTAGATACCTAACCATTTCATGCGCCTTTTCATAACTTTTGTCGACCATTTCTCGTCAACGGTTCTTTTATAGAGTTCAATGTTCGTTATTTTAAAACTCGTTTAGTAAACCTCTTTGGAAACAAAACAATCTACTTTATTATCAAACGATTTATTTAGCAACCACAGTTCACTATTTATATTTCTAAATATCAAATTTTCTTGAAACAATTTTTGAAATAAGAATATAAATTTTCTTATAAAAGTTAAAGAAGATGCTGTTTGTTTTTCTAATTTTAACTTTCTCAATTATCAAATGTACTACGGAATGAACACTGCAAGCCTTTATAGGGTTATGTAAACAGTTTGTTTTGAGGTTTTAGGCTATGTGATTTACGGTATATTTAAAATTCCATTGAAAAAGCAAATGGCCTCATTAGTCAGACCATGAAAAATGGTCAGACACATCAAGGACATTTGCTAAATAATAAGTGAACACTCTGCAAACGCCAAGTGTTCAATAAATAGCCAACGAAAATAGGCATTGGTTTTTTCGTTATATATTTATATAATATTTCATATAATATAACATTTTTTATATAATATATAATTTTTATAAAATATATAATTTTTTATATTTTAGTGTAAGTGTACGATGAGATGATAAAAATACAGCACACTAATTTATATGTAGAACTGTACAATTTATTCCAAGTGAAAAGCGAATTTACAAAAACACTTGAGAAATGTGTATTCCGGGAGGACAAACTGAGGAGTGTATGTAAAAGTACAAATGTATGTGATATAGCATCACCTTTCATACCATCTGACCATGATCTGACCAATAAGGATTAGTAATTGCCTGTCTTTGTCTAGTACCTGGGAAACTCATCAACATTCCCAAATGATGTGTGGTAACTTGAATTAAGGCAAATGACCTTAAGGTAAATGACCTTCCTAAGCTTGGTGTATAACCCATGAAGTTGGGATATTAGTTAAAAATGCAAGGTATTATTTACACACAGATCCTATATACAAATTTACAGATGGTAGTACTGCTACAATATAATATATAATATTTTATATAATATATAATTTTTTATACAATATATAAAAAATTATATATTATATAATTTTTTATATAATATATAAAAAATTATATATATATATACATTTTTTATATAATATATAATTTTTTATATAATATATAAAAAATTATATATTATATAATTTTTTATATAATATATAAAAAATTATATATTATATAATTTTTTATATAATATATAATATTTTATATAATATATAATTTTTTATATAATATATAATTTTTTATATAATATATAATTTTTTATATAATATATAAAAAATTATATGTTATATAATAT
>NW_022703580.1:0-1241 GCF_011630105.1 Anneissia japonica | reverse complement strand
GTCAAAATGACAGATTAATGTTACATAAGAACATGAAATTTTATAAAATTTGTAAATTTTGAATTCCTATAACTTTTCATTTTCTTGGTCAATTTTCACAAATCAATTTGCAGTTTATAGAAGCATTTAACAAGCTCGCGGTAAAAAAATATCAAATGTAACAGACATTGCGAAGTACCCAAAATTAATAAAATAAAAACTAACACCATAAAACGAATGGCGCGCATAGATTAATAATTGACGGCTGTACTCGCAACTAGTATCGGATTGTCGATGCCACAGTAAAGATCAAAGGACTGTACGCACGCGCTATGTTCGAGAGCGGAGATGTGCGTCCTTTTGTTGAATTACCTTGTGTAGCGCATGTTGTTCATTGCCCCTATGCGCTTCACACAGAAATAATATAGGCCAACCGAAAAAATACAAATAGGCCTAATAAAATAATAACAATAAAATAATAGTTAAAATAATAATAATAACCATAATAATGGGTCTACTGTAGCTCTGTCTGCTAGTGCATTTACCGTACGTGATCTCGTTTGGCAAGACCAGAAATATAAAAAGATAAACAGTATTCATGTATAATGTAAAGATAAATATACCATTGACTAAGAAACAACGTAAATGTTTGACAAACTGATGCTGATGAAATCCTGGTACAATGGAAACGCGATGTGGGCAGCAGAATTATGTTGGGAGTAGTTGTTATACAGTTGTACATACACGGCCTGCATAATTATGTACAAGGTTCTTGCATAATACGAGGGCATCTCAACGGGTACACCACGTGGTTGCGTGCCACAATTAGGCCTACACATGGAATCATTGGACAAGCTGTATCTCTATTTGCTGTTATCATGGATCTGTCTCTGCCAACTCCAGCTCTCCAGTCGATTAACATAATTTCCACTATAATACCCATGATGTATCAGCCCCCTTGTGTGGTGGGATATTCACACATACCTCCATTTCTATTGTTGTTGACTCGTTTAGGATTGTGGATTGTTTCCGTCTTTTCACATCGTAGTTCTTGCCTCATTTATTGTGTGGTGTGTACCTCAAGGCGAGTTTCACATGTTTGCGACTAATAACTGGCATTTGATCGAACATTCGATGCCGTTCGTGTATTCAGTAGTGAGTATGTTTGTATTGTTGGTCACATTAAAATTAACACAAGTGCCATTTTGTCAAGTCATATGAAAATTCATAACCAGAGATAGATTGGCGTCCCTAACGGAAGA
>NW_022703579.1:0-1371 GCF_011630105.1 Anneissia japonica | reverse complement strand
TTGGTACCAGGAACTTTGAATCTATCGGATGTGTCAATTATAGTGCATAGTTGGCATCGCCTGTTCTTACAAGCCATGTTACCATGAGTAGGATTAGCCAAGGGTAAACTGGAGGAGGTGAGAAGAGATTTAAGATTAGGGGGTTGGCGTTGAGCTAGAATCGGAGGATGAAGATAGAGTTCTGATATATTGGGGTCCTTCTGAAGAGTCTTGTAGTCATTGTTGATGGAGTTGCCGAGAGACTTGATAGGGGGACAGTGATCAAATACCATAGGTATACGAGTATCGGGGATAGGTCTATGGGTGTAAGATAAAAGGTCTGAGCGAGATTTAGAAGATGCTTTTAATATAGCAGATAGTATTAGTTTGAGGGGATAGTGACAATTCAAAAAGTTAGTAGTGAGGCGAGACAGCTGTTGTTGGTAGTCTGTAGGGTCTGAACAGATTCGCTTGAGTCTGAGACACTGACTGTACACGATAGACCGTTTAAGAGTGATAGGATGGTAGCTGTAAAAGTCAAGGTATTGATGATCGTCTGTAGGTTTGTAGTATATGGATGTAGATATGTTGCCACCGTTTCTGCCAACTAATACATCTAGAAATGGAATGGACTCACTAGAATATTCAACAGTGAACTTAATACTATGATGATAATTATTGATGATAGATATAAAATCTATAAGCTTATCTTTACCATGTTCCCAAATAAAAAATATGTCATCAATATAGCGTGAGTAATGAGAAGGTTTAAATACTAGGCTAGACAGTAAATCATTTTATATTTTCATCAACTATTTTGTTTAAATCCAATACAGTATATCAAATGACCAATGAATTTATATTTGTTAGTAGGCAAACAATTTATATCTGCTATCTGACCACACATAAACAATTAGTTATTCCATTAATCACCTTATTTTGTCATGCTAATATTTATGCCTAATTACTTCTTTGATGTGCCAATATACTCTATGCAAAGTTTGTTGTATGTTCAGTTCACACTGAAGAAGGTTGCAGGGACGACCGAAATATTTGTGTTAAAATAAATATATTATTATGTTCCTGAAACACGTCAACCCTCGTTTTCTGTTACTTGTTCTCAGTCTCACTACATATGATAGGACCGGAACATACGTGCCCCAATCACATTGATGCCTAATTTATACATATATATATGACATGCTGCAATCGCTTGATATTAATACTCAAGATCTAGTCCAACCACTAGTCCCAAAATCACCAAAACCAGGCACAATATACTGTCTACCCAAACTTCACAAGCTCCCGTCAATTATCAAGGATGCGGTAAACAGTTCGACTTCGGAAGCACCGACCTACGATCTATCTGATCCGGTTGTCATTTACGACCTA
>NW_022703578.1:0-655 GCF_011630105.1 Anneissia japonica | reverse complement strand
CGAGAAGTATGTTGTGAAAGGACGATTCAAGAAGTTCCATGGTGTCGTCTACGGTTAGATGTGTAGTTTTTAGCTTCTTGTTTGCATTGACCCGCTTATATAAAATTCAAATTCAACCTTAATGATTCAACACAGATTTATTGCAAAAAAGGATATATTTATAAAATATATAAATCTGATTCTCTTTAATAGTGAAAATTGTGTCATTTTATAGATCTATAAAAAGTATGTATTTCTACAGATTTGTTATGATTACTAATATTAGAGTCTTTGCATATTGACCTACCCATATTTCCGGCAGCAAATTTAACAACTCTTGCAGATCATTAGGAATTGCCTTTTTTACCAAAAACTAATGTAACTATTATTTCGTGACGAAATCACTCAAACACAAACAGAACACATTATTCAATGTTACTATGAAGTCATGGTGATGAATTTAATCTGTGGTTTAGTGGGGTGACAAACATTTGGATTTTGGTAAAATATTTACTACACGACGTTAGTAAGCAAACGTTAACTATGATTCATGGATCATCATAAAAAATGAAACATTAAATACATTACATATTGAATCCAGGTACTTTTTCAATACAGCAATATATTTAGGATTGCTATCTTGTAATTTATAGATAATTATTATTATTATTATCAT
>NW_022703577.1:0-619 GCF_011630105.1 Anneissia japonica | reverse complement strand
TACATTTTGGTGTTTATTAGTGTTTAACAAATTCTAGTAGTGGGCGTTAGAGTATCTTCTCAGATGAGCTTATTCTCAAGCACAGCAACCAAGAAAAAATACAATCAACAAAATATTTATTATAGCCTTACGAAGCCAGATGATTTTTTCAAGAACAATCAAGAAGTTGAAATATACCGAATCGCAAATCATCGTTTATACTCAGAGGCTAATAATGTAACTAACAGAGTGAAAATGTTGCATTTGGTGTCTTATATTAGCCCTATTAATTATGAAATCCTAATAAATAGCTTTATTTCATTAAAATGGCTACCTAATTAATGGAATTTACAAAATCATTAACAAAGAAGACCAAACAAACCCCAAAACCATGCAACCGCAGAAATGAAGAGAACTGCCCGCTACGCGGAGGATGCCTCAAAAGTACACTATAAAAGTGCTCTATATACTATTAAACATCTGACGAGGAACAAAACTGTTAATCGCACTAACAGACGGAGCATTTAAACAACGATTCAATAATCACATCAACTCATTCAGGCACGAATAATATGAAACACTAATCACAGTTGTCCGATGATCGCCATTAAGCGTGAGACTCGGAGAAACAACATCCAAT
>NW_022703576.1:0-953 GCF_011630105.1 Anneissia japonica | reverse complement strand
TCTTTTGAAAAACGCCCTCTAGTACTTGTGTAGTACTTTTCGAGATAGGACTGTATTTCAACAAAACCCAGAGAGTCGGAACTCTTGCAGTTGTATTCTCTTTGATAAAAGTTATTGTAGAGGACAATCAGAGGTAGCGCCAGGGGTCGGGGAGGGCCCCCTCACCTTTGGGGAGAAAACCACAATTCGGCAGGGAAAAAGTGACACCTGACCATGCCTACTTTTTTCGTTGGGGAAATCGGGGCCCCCCATCGGGGAGCTTGGACCCCTGTCAGGCAAATCCTGGCACCACCACTGGAGACAACTATAAATTTTCAGAATGTACAGTAAATGATTTTGTACCTAAAGCCACTCTTTTTAAACTGCTTGATGTAATACTGCAGTTAGCATCACACTTCTTGCGACGTTGTCAGGTGATCCAACAAGCAAGCCACCTGTATTTTAAACAAATATCATTAACCACCTGTATTACATTATCACCTGTATTTACATTACCACCTGTATTTAAAACAAATATCATTAACCACACTGTAGGCAGTCGCAAATCTATGACAAAGGACTTTTCAGCTAAGCCCCGCCCCTTAAATATTATATTCATAAGTTCCCACAAAACTAATGTTAAAACATACGCAAACATGTACGTTTGTGGAACAACACGTGTGTTTGTTATATACACTATGCACATATTCATGGCAATTGTTTTTTAAACAACAGTGTTGTTTTGTAAAGCGCCCTCCACAGAGCAAAGACTGGTTCTGTGTGCCTAGCTTTAGATAGTTGCTTGTGAACTGCAATATATTATATGCAGTATTATATGGGCCCCATCATTATGGAACGCCATCGCTGCCTTCGGTAACAGCTTAACATTCGGCGCATTTACATTCGGCCGTTTTACCATTACGTTCGGCTCTTTTACCATTCGGCGCATTTACATTCGGCCCTTTTACCATTAC
>NW_022703575.1:0-568 GCF_011630105.1 Anneissia japonica | reverse complement strand
TGAAGTGTATCTGGTGGTATTTGAATCTGTTCAACTATGAAGCCTCCGTGGTCTAATGGTTATGACACTCGCCTTGAGAACGAGACGTCGCAGGTTATATTATTTATTATTTATTGATTATTGATTGATTGATTGATTATTGATTTATATTATTTACGGTAATATATATATACATATATATATTGGATGTAGTGAGACTATCACGAGTGACAGAAACATTGTTGACGTATTTCAGCACAGTGCTGAATTTGGATCCTTCACCTTAAATCACATGTAAAGGGACTAAATAAAGACCTAGGCTTTGTCAGCGATATACTCCTTTATGCATACATCTTAACTAGGCTTACTGTACAGATATATCTACATCTGTCACAGGAATATTTCTGGTGTATTATATTTTATTAAGCGCTCTTTTCGACTACCATTATTTACCATTATGTTATTTTAATTACTATATTGCATACACTATGTTAAAAATAGCTGTCACTATTATGACACATTTCTGGTAATTTTAGTAAGTGCTCTTTTACCATGAAATACCATTATATCATTTGTATTACTTTGAAAT
>NW_022703574.1:0-995 GCF_011630105.1 Anneissia japonica | reverse complement strand
AAAATAATAGGAGCTACTTAAGGATTGCCTAATTAAAGAATGCTTGCCATCGAGGGGCTCTCTCGGGCTATCGGCGAGGATTAAAGAACTGCTTAAAAATAGTAAATTATTACAGTATTATTTTATGATATGAAATTGGATATAAAGTAGTGAAATCATTTTTTAAAAATCTATAAATAGTTATATGAAATTCGACTGCTGAAAAGATTAAATGAAATTAAACTATACAGGAGGCCGCTAATTCTGTATTATACAATATTGTACACAGGAACGCACATCACGTTAGACAGCGAGCATCGCGTATGACACAAAATGGCTTCTAAATTCTGAATGTCGCAACTCTTTCTATCTATGGCTCTGCTGTGGGAACTACTAGGACGCCCTCAACTATGAACGTAATCGCAAAAGTGTTGAAAAGTTAAACGTAAGCGGGCGTGTTTCAAGATAATCTATCAGCTGTCTCAGGTCTGGACAACTGACCTATTTTTAGAGGAAAAAAACATCGAAGGCGAATTGGGCGGTCGAAATAATAACTTTTTCCTGAGGTTTCGCAAACATTTAGTCAAGATTGGGTCCGATATGTCGGTAAGACGTGCCACACATTCCGGGAGCTGGTATAAAAGTTCTGGTAAGTCTAGGCTGTACATTTCATTGAATGAGGTATCTTGCCCAGCCCCACAATACTGAAAGTGAAGGCAAGTCCGAGCGAGACTGGTTCCTTCATCATATCACTCCAGCAAGAACAAAGAACTTCGTAATAAATACTGAATAATTTAATTAGCCTAGGCCTAGTTTATTCTTTAATTTTCACATTTTACATGATCAGCATTTTTCGTAAATTAAGAATGCAAATTTAGTAAATGTTCGACATGATTGTGTAAAAATTTGCATTCAATATGTGAAGGATTATAAAGAAGTAGAAAAAATCAACAGCCTCAGATGTTAATTTCCTTCTGAATGAAATTGGCCGAATCAGTCGTGGTGGAATGTTTGAG
>NW_022703573.1:0-1690 GCF_011630105.1 Anneissia japonica | reverse complement strand
AGAAAAAATGCATCAAAGATACTTAATCAGTCATTATAAATCTTAAACTAAAGAAAATAAAATAAAGTAAACTATCATTAACGGTTCCTGAGTTATGTCAAGAGAGTAGGTCGAGTCTAAACATACAGGTGGAATTTAGCCCTTTTTTCCTATTCAAAACCTAATTAATTAACTTTGGTCTGTCAAAAAGTGGTCAGGTTGAAACCTGACCAACCGTATCGGTGGCTACGGTCCTCCAAATACAAAGTATTGCATAATAATGTTAAATATTGAGTCCGGAAGTCGTATGGAGAGTATATTAATAATTTATTTTGTTCTATATGACAATAAAAAATGGTTCTGGGCTTATGTTAAGGCAAATAAATCTATTTGAAACAAGTCTACTATTTTTATGTCAAACTTCTTGATATTGGTTTTAACGGATAATTTACATCAGCTTTTAATAAACCTTGTGACCTAATACTGCTGCTTTTTGCCTTTTCAATTCTGTTGATTTCCATCCTTTTGATTATTATTGATGTTTCACCTTGTGATGTTTTCAAAGTTAATTCCTTTTCAGCTTTTATCTCCTACTGTAGGTTACTGCAGCTACAGCTCCTATTATTTCATATCCCCTTTGTTCACATTTTAGATATTCCCTGACTACTGGCCAATTACCTAATGATTGGAAGCATTTTGTCTCGTACCCATCCTCATTTACTCTGAGAGTGTACCAGAAACGTTAGGTGTCCCCCCAAGGAAGCATTTCAGGCGCGTTATTGTTTAACCTTTATGTCAATGAATTACCCTTTTTGTTAAAATGTCATTCTGTTCCTTTTGCTGATGATTCTCTGATTTATAATCCGATTGGTTGTGTTCATGATGCTGCAGCAGTGCAGGATGACCTCAACTACCTTAACGAATGTTCACAAATTAACCTAATGATGTTTAAAAAACAAAAAACTAAAGTTGTGCACCTTACTAAAAGAGTGAACATTCTTATTTTATAAACGGTTAAGCATCACATGTAACAAATTAGCACAAATATTATGTTGGTGTTGTTATTGAGCTTATTCGACTGGTTCGTTGAGTACGAATTTTCGTTGAGTATTATTTTCATTCGACTGGTTCGTAAAATAGACTGTTGACAACGAAAATTAACGTAACCAGAATGCATTAATCAGCGTTTAGTTATGCACGTGACCAAAACAAATATGGCCGATTGGTCAGTTTAGCAACAATGTTTGCGTTAATATAATTTAGATTAAATTTCAGAAAATAAAAATTATAATATTTATCCACATTGAAGTTAAAAAATAATTGTAGGCTAACAGAATTCAAAAACGGGATGAAAACAATTTTTTACGAAAAACCCATACTGCCACAATCCAAAGCAGTCTTGATTATACGCAACCATTTTGTTTTGTTGAGTATTTACCTGTTTTCTTTAAGTAGGATTTTAACGAAGAACGACCAGTCGAATATGGCCGTTGATAGTAGACTTACATGGAAGAACCATGTCGATATTGTAATCTCTAAAGCTAATAGACTTGAAGGTTTAATGTTCAGAATAGCTGGCGGAGCACAGCCTGCTGTTCTCAATCACCCTTAATAAACCTTTAATTCCAGCATGGATGCGTCAAAAGAAAAAATTCTATTAGAATCCAACGCATCCAGAGGTCTGCCACAAGGCGTATATGTTAAAAGGGAA
>NW_022703572.1:0-1752 GCF_011630105.1 Anneissia japonica | reverse complement strand
TGGGCTAAGCCTATATATATATATAATACGCATATTTTATAATACATAAATTAAACTAATTTTCTGATAAACAGATTAAATAACATTAATTAAATGAAATATATTTAATGATATAGGCATATTTGATACCATCTACCGTAACACACAATTTGAAATAAAAGTAGGCGTATGATGACATAATTAATGTCAGAATATTGAATCCCAACACGATGGCGTGTATTTCAATAGGCCTACTTGGAGTATGTATTATACTTCCTTATCTGAGATTAATCAGTGGACCTTTCAGTAGTAGGCGTATCGTATAAGAGAATCACTAAGCGTATCGTAGAAGAGAATCACCAATCGGCTTTGACCTCCGAAGTACTGTAGAAGTAGAACTGTAGAACGACTAGGAAAAAGGTGTGATATCGAAATTCCAAAAGAGGAAACATGTTATAAAGATATCCTGTTTTCTTTCCTGCATTTCTTATGTAAAACCAGATTTAAACTTTCAAAACGTTTCTACAATGTGTATTTTGGCTTCATCAATACAGTATTGCGAATGCATCAACAGTCAATCAGTCAATTGATTGAATAACGCTTTTGTATCATCGGCACACCTTTTTAGTGTAACCTTACAATGACTAGACAATAATTTGATATAGAGAAAAGACAAAATAAAAAAAAATATGTTCTCTCTTATAAAGTATAATGAAAATAACCTGATGGAAAAAAATCAATAGGAAAACTAGGAGGAACAATGCATCGAAAGAATAGAGGGGGGGTGGTGGGGGAATAGCCTTGGCGGGAATAACTCTCCAGGTAGAAAAAAATCAGTGGGGATAATTAGCAGGTGGCAAGTAGCTACCGTAATAGTGCTATATTCGATTTTGAGTCTACTAAATTTAAAAATCTTCCCAGGCTTTTGCAGATATAGCCAGAATTAACTTCATATTTGGAGTTTTTTTGATAGCAGATTATTATTTTTTTTTAGATTTCAGTGATCTAACCCAACTCAAAGACAAGCTTGCGTACAAAAAAAACATGCACATTCATCTGCTATACACAATTAAAAATCAAAATTTAAAAGTAGACAGACATTTTGAAAACAAGAACCAAAAAAAACAAAAAAAAAAACACAATTTCTCCCATATTACAGAAACTTCTTTAGTTGAAACTAATACAGAAGCAAATTATTTTCTATTTAAAATATTTTTTAAAATAAATTAAGAAACATTAGAACATTCAAGATTAAATACCGGTATATTAAAAATAACAAGCTTCTGTTCTTTTGACTTTTGCTAGTTTTTAGAAATTTCGTTGTCTTTATTTATAATGAGAAAATTATTTAACAAAATATTTAATTTCATTTGTTTTTATTTTTGGATAGTTTCATGGATAATCAACATTGTGACAATGAACGTGCAAGACCACACGCACCGCCAAAGCTTTTGGTGAATTGAATCTCAAACGCGATAACGAAAGCTCTCTAATGACTCAAGTTACTGCATGATTGTTTTATATTTTTAATAAAACTAATTTCTTTTAATTTTAAATATATTTTCCCTGAATTCGTGATTATTCGTCGTCATGCGTGGACTAAATGCATGACAAATTTAAGATCACGCATGTGTTTCTGCCAAATGCGTGTTACATCCAAAATCACTTTGAAACGGGACCGTCCCGCACGATGCACGAAAAACGGTTTTTAATGCTTTTTGTAAGCCAGGACCCAATAGTATTTTGTTACGTTTCTTCACAGAGGGGGGTTCG
>NW_022703571.1:1925-2242 GCF_011630105.1 Anneissia japonica | reverse complement strand
ATGCCTTACAATAACGTCATACCGTTCCAAGTAACTCGTCGTCGCAGATCTAAAACTCGCTATTACCAGTTACTGAATTGGTACATGTTTAAAGTACAGCCTTAAACATGTTATTACTTCAATGCACGATACCACAGTTTAAGTTTTTAAATATGTATTGTTTTCTTACAAATGCAGGACAAAAGAAACGTAAAATTCAAAACTGGTATCGCTTTTAAAGCGATACCAGTTTTGAATTTTACATTTGCTTTGCTGACTAACTATAGTATAATGCTGTTACATCTGTAACCCAGAAGAGACTGCTGTCAAAAGTTAAT
>NW_022703571.1:0-1829 GCF_011630105.1 Anneissia japonica | reverse complement strand
ATGTTCTGTAGTTTAATCCGATCTAATAAATATTTGTTACTGAGTTTGTATTATGGTATTGTTGTATTTCATCTGAAGTCAGTGTTTAACAAAATTTTATTATCAAACGGAAATCTATAGCTAAAGTAGTAATTAGTTGCTGTCAATTGGACTTTCTTTCCAATGTTTAAATGTTCCAGTGTAAATGGTCCCATCCTTCACTTAATTCCTGTTTTATTGTGAAGTTGATCTCCAGAACCATTGTCTGTGTCATAATCAGGTGTTTCATTTGCATTCTACTATCTCTAATCATCATTAGATTCGACCATATCATACTATAAATAATAAGTTCATTTGGGAACCTAGGGCTGCTGTCTGGGCTTACGTACAGGATAAAGTTGCTGTCATTGGTATTTATGTTACCCCCAATGTATAATAGTGAAAATAAAAAGAAAGTCATCCGTGTCTCTCTTCACATGATTAAATGTATTTGGGCGTGGTCTTTAATGTCACTGTTTAAGGTCACGTACAGGTAAAAGTTGCTGTCACCTGTGACATTATTGCAAGTATCTACCTGGGAGTAATATCCAATTATTTTTATCCATGTCTCTCTCCACATAATTAAATGCATTATTTAACCCCCTATTTCATTTTCCCCCGCCCGCTTGTACTCGATGCGCCCCGGCAGCAATACTGAATATCGTATCTTGGCCCTATACTATTATGACCAGACCATCAAACCTTTTGTCTCTTTTCACATGATTAAATTTTCTGGACTCCCGGTCTTAGAGGTGCCATATTTCCAACAGAGACTTTCATCCATGCTAACTTTATATATTGTGGCTGTCCCTTGAGGGGAAGGGAAAGCGGCTCTAGGTTGCCAGCATCTGTTTCCAGACATTCATAGGCGCCAAACAAGTTGTTTACCAACCATGGTGGGGCTAGAGTTGATATGATAATTGTGACCCAAGACCACAAAAGGGCTGTAAACTCGCATCACCGGGTTTCGAGAAAAAGGGCCAATAGACAGTATAACATGAAATTTGAGCAAAATGTGATTATATCATAAATATAAAGTATTACCCTTAATCTTACTATTTTTGAAGTTTGGGTTCAATATTTCAACTCTAAACCCTAAAATTTAGTAATTTTATGAAGGCCATTCTACGAGAAACGTATAAATTCACCAACTTTCAAACCGCCATACTTCGCTTCCAAACAACTTATTCACCTACACAAAATTCAGGTCCTAAAGTTGCCAAAGCATTTGTAGTGCATCGTACCCTGGTACAAAGCTTACGTAAATGTATACGGTACCTAAATGAAGGAAATAGACTTGAATTAATTTAAAGAATAATAACTGTTTCATGACCTGTTGATTTGGAAAGTCCTCTGGCAGTGAAGCGGACCAGAAATGGTGTAGATTGCGTTTAAGCACATAATTATTATTTTAAGAAACTAGTTGTTAAGAAACTTTAAAAAGTATTGAGGCCAACAGAACAATCATCTGGACTAAAACATATTGATGAAGTAGGCTATATTTACACAACGACATACATGATTTGAATGACGTTGTGTAAATTATACTTCATCAATAAAACGTATACTGATGAAGTGTATTTACACAACATCATTCAAATCATGTATAAAATAGTTAAACAGCTTTAAAGAACCAAACAATAACGTGCGTGTCGACAATAAAATTGCTTTAGAAATATATCTTCAAAAGTAATTTTCTAGAGCATAGTACCATGGTACGGACTATCTTTAGTACTAAATGAAGAAAATAACAAAATAACCTTGAAGTAATCCAAAAGATACGAAGCGGTTCATGTCTTGTTTTATATATA
>NW_022703569.1:0-1478 GCF_011630105.1 Anneissia japonica | reverse complement strand
CAATGTAATTTTCCGTGTAAAATATGTGGAAAGTATTTTCTCGTTCTAAAGTTCTGTGCAGATTGCCAATGTTCTTTGATTAAAAATTGCTGTGTGCCCATTGTAGTCATGATTTTCCTATATATGGTCATAATGTGCCTATACCGTAAAACCTCAAATATTTTTTTTTTTGCCAAATTTGGATCAGTATCTTTGCGAGGTCACTTTTGCAAAGTAAAGAGTGGGGCTTCTTTTCAAAATGAGTGCTGTAAACTTTCGGAATTAGTACTATAAAACAATGCTGTAACATCAATTTGTATCATGGAGTGTATTAACCGGCATTAGATCACCTAAACTACTGTAAAAACCAAGCGTGTTTATAATTTATTTTGTTTCTTTGAAATTCATGTACAGTGTATTTGTTGTGCTATCTCGAAAAGAAGATGCTATCGTCAAAAGAAGCCCATGGGCTTCTATTGAAGAGGGCTTCTTTTTTTAGGCTATTTTTTGCAAACTATGGAGGAGGGCTTCAATACAAGATGGGTTTCTGATCTAGATTAAGCCCAGTGGGCTTCAGTTCGAAGTTTTACGGTATATATTCAGGATGTGATGTCATCATGACCATATTTAGGCATGTCACATGTTTTTGTCAAACAAAATTATTATTATTATTATTATTATTATTATTATTATTATTATTATTATTATTATTATTGTTATTATTATTATTATTAATATTATTGTTATTATTATTGTTATTATTATTATTATTATTATTATTATTATTATTATTATTATTATTATGTTGCTAAAACCTACCGAGGGGAACTTGAACAATTGAGATATTAGAGAACAATTAAAAGAACAACGTTAAGGGGAAAATATCACAAAAGATATTCACCTTAAGTCCGACTTAGTGCTTATTATTATTGTTATTGTTGTTATTATTACTATATTATTATTATTACTTAAATTTTACAAGCATATTAAATACTGAATCTTTACTTAAAATTTACGTGCTCAACAGCAGTAGTATTGTGTTTAAATTGTCTTGGTACAGAACCATACACATGACATCACTGTTTCAGTTTCCTCTATTTGATATCATCAACGATTTTCCACCCTGTTTATGTAGTCTTTATTTCTTTGTAAAAGTACTCCATCACAGATCTCCGATATTTAATCATAAACAAAAATATTGAATCATATTCTTCAAATATATGAGCTCAACAGAAATAATATTGTGTTGTAAAATGTTTTGGTACAGAACCATACTCATGACATCACTGTTTCAGATTCGTCTATTTCAACGATTCTCCACTCTGTTTATTCTTTATTCTTTTGTAAAAGTACTCCATCACAGACCTGATAGTGAATCATAAACAGAAATTTACTTAAAAAAATATTGTGTGTATGCGTTAATATAAACCATAGTTCATGTTTGATTTTAGTGCAGAATCCACAATACTTGGTTATTGTGGTTGCTCTTTGCAAAATAA
>NW_022703568.1:0-1095 GCF_011630105.1 Anneissia japonica | reverse complement strand
AACTAGCTTTAAAAAAAAAAAAAAAAAAAAATGGGAATGGAAATTAAATGCTGTCTCTGTGAACAATACAGAAAGCCACCTATAATGTAACCTCGAATCACAGAGTACATTGGTACAAATAGTGGAAACGAGTGCATTATCACTAATAACCATGCATTTTTAAAAGCTAAAAACAGCTATGTGAAAAACTTAACCATTGTTTTTTTTTATTTGATCACATATATGTTGCCTTTCTTTTCAGGTACGAAATGCTTGCGTCCCAAGTCATTGTGTCCACATGCTTATGTGCTGCTGCTGTAATCAGCAAATGAGCTAGCAACCACATCACGTACCCGTTTATACTCCTGGGTGGAGAAAAGCAATATAGAGACAGTGTCTTGCTTAAGGACATTTAGCAACATATAAGAATCCAATAGACTATAGCATCACTAAAGTGTTGCTTTCTTTGGAGTACTGTTAATGTCGTACGTGGCAGAACTGTGGCCACAAATTCATGCTATGTGTCAGCCCTCGGTGCAAGAATGTCATCTCTAATAAATAAAACAAATATTGTGGACATTTCTCATCAATAATGGTGGTAATATCAGGCCATAAAACCAATATTAACAAAGATCTTCCTTCATTGAGCTAACACAACACACACACTTACGCTTGGGAAACCATCCTTGGCATTGTTGCTTAAGTCGCGCCATTACTCTGTTACAATGATCCTGCTGTTTTTTTTCTTCATCTTTTAGCTTGTCTATTAGCACTTGGTATCGTTCATGTTCTTTTTTTTTCTTCAAAGAAACCTGAAAAAATTTAATTCTGATTTTGAATTCAAAATTTATTTAACACTAATCAAAGATTCACTCTTGAGGTTACATAAACATTAATTTAATTATTAGCAATCACAAACTAATATTAATCAAGAAATAAAGTTAATACAACTAATATATTGGACTGACATTCACAATTATTTATTAAATCAAATGGTTAGTTTTGTTTCAAAATTGAAAACCAGAGAAGCAAATTATACATTAATAATAACAATAATAATAATATTTATTTGGCATCAAAAAGACATGTTACAGTATTGCCAGGAAAGAGAATGGG
>NW_022703567.1:0-1609 GCF_011630105.1 Anneissia japonica | reverse complement strand
TGTTACTTATTTTTAATCCTTCGTAGGCCTAGAGTCGTTTCCAATTATTTCTCTTCTCTCAACATTATTTCTCTGGTGTCTGGCTTTAAATTTTAGTGTATAGTGGGAGCAATGAGAGCCAAAAACACAATTATACTGCATTTCTACACTGTCATTTAATATTTATATGTACGATGCTGTTTTGGTGCCCACCATGGCACATCATTATATTAAATTATACTTATTATACTAACCATATGTTCCAGGGCCAAAAGGCCACCGTTTAAACACATGTTACTTGGCCGGGGGTAGCACCCGTTTAACAATGTTCCTGTGGATAAAGCCAAGAAGCCAAAGCAAATCGTTCATCCGTTTCTGATCTGCCTCTTTTTTTGTTTATTTTTTTTTTTATCACAAGGCAAAAACATACACTCGTAAGACCTGTGAAAATGTTCATCTCATAGGCAGTTGTTGGATTTGTAGGTCTGGCATAGATCATCTGTTCGAATTAATTGTCGCCATATTTGAAGAGAAAAATAACAGGTCTCATCTCCTGTTTTTTAAAATCTGAATAAGAAACATTGCTTTAAAATTAATGACCAATATAATAACAAACGAATGGTGATTGTTAATATAGCCATTTCAAGGTACTATACGTAGCAACAAGTTGTTATATTCAGCAAGACACTGAAATAAAGGGTCACCTTCTAGGTGACCCTAGTTTTGAACAACCGTAGGCCGAATGGGGATGATCAAGGCGCCCGGAAATAACCTCTGATGCGATTTGGGCAATCAATAATTTTTTTTCTTCAATTTTATTTTTTTTGACTTTCCAAAGGAGGGTGGGTTGGGGGAGCCGCCCCTCCTAAATCCGCCCCTAACGTTTTGGAAGTACTGTAGTAATAACTGTCTTCTTCGTACCATCATTGCCCGTTTCCAAAGAAGTATGACGTCATGCATCTAAATGGCTCTACTTATATGAATATGGATGGATAGTATGCAACTTTATATTATGCTACTACTGTATTCAAGAATCTGATGCTTATTAATTCATTCGTCGTAAATGATAAATCAATGAACGCAAACTCTTTCTTAGAATACTTGTCCAGGGTAAAGCAGACGGATCGATATTTGATTCAGACGTAGTGTATGTGATTGCTCTGTTTGCCGAAGATGGCTTGTTGTACATATCTCAGGCCTGTCACTCGACATTGCCTCTCATGATAAGAATGATTGGTGCAGTTTAAAGAAGTCATTGCTATGTCATAATTCATTGTGTGCTTTCATAACGGCCATATTTTATTTTGATCTTTTGCATCTAGAAGCAAGTAACTTGTCACTTAGGAGATTGATGTAAAACACGTGCATTTTACTGTTATGATATGTTCCATATTATAAGGCCTAATGTGGATTCCTGCTGGTTGAGAGAAAACGAATTATTATGCTTAAAGATGTATTGTCCCTTGCTAATGTCAAAAAATTATTTAAAAAAATTTTGAAATAAACTTGCTCATATTGCAATAGCATAAAAATTATTAACCTTGCGCATAAAAATTACTGAATTAAAAAAATGTGTACCCTGATTTTTAAACCAAAAAATTATAAAAATAATAAAACACTTCCAGTGACT
>NW_022703566.1:0-1183 GCF_011630105.1 Anneissia japonica | reverse complement strand
GTATATATATATGTATATATATACATATATATGTATATATATACCTATATATATATATATATATATATAGTGGTTTCAAGGTATATACAATATGATAAAATCATATATAAACATATATTCATATTTATGTACTGCAGAGGTATTTAAGATTTCAAGTGAATGATAATGTGCGTATTATTCCTTTATTTCTTCGTGTTTCCTTCAATTCTCTTGGTATTTTTTATCCAAACTCTGGAAGCTGCAAGAAAAATAAATATATTGTATAATATATATATATAATATTGAATGATTATTGTTTTAACTAAATTATGAAATAGATTTCAGATGGTAACAATATTAAATTCAATTAAAATCAAAGATACCTTTTATTGACCATTTATTAAAGTATAGTATATGAAAACGCAACAAAAAGAATAGCATGAAGCACATACTAAATTCCATTGTTTCAAATCATGTTGCAATCATGAATATCACCGTAAATGTTAGTGGAAAGATAGCAAAACAATAATATTCAGGCCTATGATAAACCGATTCACGAACTAAAATATATAGGCCCTAGGCATATTAAATTTTTCGTTTTCGCAACTCATTCGGCGCTCCATATATTTGTTCGAAATATACCGCGACCGAAACGAAGCGCGACCGAAACAAAGCGCGACCGAAACGAAGCGCGACCGAAACAAAGCGCGACCGAAACGAAGCGCGACCGAAATGATCGGCTACCGAATATGAGGACCATTTAAAGGAAAACTCCCAGACCAGATATTTCAAAAACGGGTCAACTGATCCGAATAAAACTTTCGTTTATCATTTATCATACTGCTGGATCCACCTCTGTAAATATTAAAATGACTTTTCGTTTTGTTGAAATTTTAACTTAATTTTCTCATTAAAGAGAATTTGTATTATCTAAATATATTTTAATTTAGATATTACTCCAAATCTTCTCCCCCCCCCCCCACCGTCGGGAAATCTGACACCATAATGGGAAAAGGTGAAAAGTAAAATATCATGATCTATCGCGTCGACGGACTTGGTTAGGGCCCCTGTTTAGCCATCCCCTCTCAGCAAATTTCTGGATTCACCCAAACATCGTTCATTAAATGTAACAAACAACAGAAATTTTCGCTAAATTCTAAAAAAAACTGAACCCTTATTAGATCAGAAAATGACCATGCTGCAG
>NW_022703565.1:0-1040 GCF_011630105.1 Anneissia japonica | reverse complement strand
TGTTGGAGACGATGACTGGATATAAGATGAGGTGAGTAAACCAAGTTGTTTAGATTTAGCAAATTAACAACTTTAATTTCACTGACGTAGAAATCATGTACAGTATCGGCTATTTGCGCAATCACTAGTCTGAGCCTAAGGTTCTGTATTTGATTTTAAACACGATCGTATTACGTTCAACAGATGCACTTCGGCAGTGCAAGTCAACACTTTCCTGAAAAAAATTATTCTAGAAAAATATTGACAAAACATATCGATGACTAGACTACGGCCGATGTAAGCAGAAGATTAGAATTAAATTGGTGTTTGCTTGTAATGTATCTCAAGATTAGACTACTTCCACAAGATACATTTTTATATCTTATAAAGGTACATACTTTCCATATACATTATTAAATTAACTTATAAGCAAACATCGCCTTCTGTTGCACGTTTTTCTCTCAATCCACGCGCAGTGACTTCGTTCCACGTGTGGTTCATTTCGTGGTTTCGAAGAATTAACACGTATCATATTGCGTCGTCTACGAATAGCTAACACTTTATGACAAATAAAAGCCATAGTACCAGTGGAGGGTAATCGGGAAATGTTCTTAGGCTTACAGCACGGTAGCATACATGCGAAACGTGGGTGTTACACGCTTACGTAAATATTTGAGTTTGTTAAAGATAGGTCTAGTATACTTACTCTGTTTCAATAAAGGAAAACGTCAACCATTCAGTCAAAATATTGAATTGCTCATAAAGGATCATATCAGTTATTATAGGCCTAAGTTATTTCTGAATAGCATCGGTAACTATTTTATTATTATTATCTTCCAAAAGAGACAGAAATCCAAACAATTCAGTTTGTCTGACTACAGACTATTTACTACGACTTAAAATTATCTATAACAAAATTTAATGCACTACTATTTTTTTTATATAATATTAATAAAATATGTGATTTTTTAAATATACTGTACAATCTCTGTCTACATCGTTCTTTATTTCAATGAATATGACATATAATATCATATTATAATAATCTCTACGTCTCGATG
>NW_022703564.1:458-674 GCF_011630105.1 Anneissia japonica | reverse complement strand
AATTTCGATGATGTCATGGTGTATATTGAGTTTTTCGAGAAAGCCCTATTCTTCAACACTGGCTCTTATTCTTTCCAGTGTTAAAGAATAGGGCCCAGTGTTAAAAGATAGGACAAAAGTCACGTGTGGTCGTGACGCTCCCCATATTTGGGTAAATGGGAAAATTCTTCATACTAGAAAAGACGATCACGTGTCGAAATTCCGATGACGTCATGG
>NW_022703564.1:0-413 GCF_011630105.1 Anneissia japonica | reverse complement strand
TGTGTTAAAGAATAGGCACAGCGTGTACAGAAGTTCATTTCGCTAATTTTTGCGAACGTGTATTTGATATAAAAAAATTTAAAAATCGAAATAACATTACATAATCAACGTATTACACATGGGGTCCCATGTTACTGGGATATATCAAGAACATATCATCTCTAAACCTGACATTGCAAGTATACCAGACGAATTTGGATTTTATCGAGTTAACGGTAAGTCAAAAAAATGTCGTGTCTTTTTACATCAACAATAGTAAGGCTGCAATATACCGATTAAAAAATAATCTAGGCCTAGTAAATATTTTTTTAAACATCGACAGATATCCTAGCCCATGGTCGACCATACTTAATTACACATAAATTATATTAATGTTTTTTTTTATTATTATTTATTAGTCCATGGAAATATAT